>NW_020525213.1:0-59289 GCF_003368295.1 Carassius auratus | reverse complement strand
ATATTGAGTAACTTACATTTAAAACACATAATGTTGCTGTCAGAGAAGCATCACCGTCACTCATGTCAACACAGTCACCTCCTCAACACTCACCAGATCCAAATCACCGGAATTCTAATCACCCAGACCTGCAGTCACTCATTAAGCCAGCTATATCTCCACACTCCACGGGGTATCACACTGTCTGGTCTACTGTTCACTATCTGAACAATACCTAGCACTCCTATAACAAGATACAATAACAAGACTCCTTTCCTGAATAATTACCTGTTGTTTCCTTACCTCCAATGTTCTCATATGTCTCCCTGATTCTCTATTCTATCCCTATTCATCTCCAGGATTCCTGCAAATATTAGACCCGAGATAATCAAGATCCAAGATACCCAGAACTTCCATATATCTCTCATACTCCCTACTTTTGATCCTCACCATTTCAACATTGTCAATAAACCCTTCTGTTTATCTGCACTCCTCTTGTCTCTGGCCTGTTGTGACAGAATAACTGACCAGGAACCAACACATCCCTGTCTTCCTAAAATGCTGAGGTCCTGGAGGAACTGGTAGACATCCTCCAGACCTCTCTCATGCCTGTCACTGTCACGCCATTCAAAGGAAGCCTTTTTAATTTCCCTCCTAAACAACAAAGCATTGGAATGGGCCCAGGCAATATTGAACGCTGACAGTACCATAATAAATTAATATTATGCTTTCATTAATAATTTCAAGGAAGTGTTTGGCTCTGCTACTGGAGAACTTTCCGTGTCAGACCAACTTCTGCACCTGCGTCAAGGCTCATCCACCACCAGTGATTACACACTGCAATTTCATACACTAGCTGTGGCTAGCGGCTGGAATGAAGCTGCTCTCCTCAGTGCCTACGGTCAAGGTTTGAATCCTCACATTTCATCAGCTTCTGCCCAATCAGACCCCCAAACTCCCTGCGGTGAGTACCCTTCAAATAGAACCAGAAAAAGCTACATTATCATTGCTACCAGTACAACTACTCATTCAAGACTCTTCTGTTTCAGTCCCGCACTTGTTGACTCTGGCTTTTTGGCAATTTCATATCCCCCTACCTCCTAAATAGACTCCATCTACTCTGCCTACGTCAAGCACGGGAGCTCTGAGTCGGACCATTCAGGGAAAGATGCTAAGGCATGTGGGCAATTTCAGCATCCAAACAGATGTTGAGCAGGTGGATAGTTGCAGCTATCTCCCTCGCCTATGAGTCTTTCTGACCTCAGCCCTCCAAATCCTCCCCATCGCCCTGGCCTCATCGACTCTCCGTCTCTACCTTGGGCTTCTCCACCTCCTGCTCCGCCACCTTCGGTCAGCCCCCTGGATCAGCCCTTCCTCTTTCATGGCTCCTTCCTCCATTTACCCACCTTTGGGTAACCGTTATGGCCGTGGCCTGGGTCCCACCTTGGCCACCCTGGGTATCCCTGGCTCCTCCCTCCGTCTGGTCCACCCTTGTTCCTCCTGTTTCATCCTTGTCTCCTCACCCTATCGTCACCTCCATGGACTCTGTCCCTCCGGTGTCCATCCTTATTCCTGTCCCTCCCTCTGTTCGTTTGGTTGGGGGGATTGTACTGTCTTTGTTGTTATTTCCTTCCTCCATGTGCCCTTATTTGGATGTTCCTGCTTCTGTTCCTCGTTGTCTCTTAATAAGTCATTCTGTTCACCTGTGTTTCTCCCAATTCCCTCGTTATCCTGTGTATTTTAGCCCCAGTCTGTGTTTGTCAAATCTACCCATTGTGTACAGTTGCTTCTCAATAAATTAGAATGTAGTGAAAAAGTTCATTTATTTCAGTAATTCATCTCAAATTGTGAAACTCGGGTATTAAATAAATTCAACGCACACATACTGACGTAGTTTAAGTCTTTGGTTCTTTTAATTGTGACGATTTGGCTCACATTTGACAAAAACCCACCAATTCACTCATTCATCTCAACAAATTAGAATATGGTGACATGCCAATCAACTAATCAATTCAAAACACCTGCAAAGGTTTCCTGAGCCTTCAAAATGGTCTCTCAGTTTGGCTTCAGTAGGCTACACAATCATGGGGAAGACTGCTGATCTGACAGTTGTCCAGAAGACAATCATTCATCCTTCACAAGGAGCCACAGACATTCATTGCCAAATAAGCTGGCTGTTCACAGAGTGCTTTATCCATGCATGTTAACAGAAAGTTGAGTGGAAGGAAAAAGTGTGGAGAAAAAAAAAGATGCACAACCATCCTTATGAGGTTGCTTCATGGTTCCTTTTAAAATTAATTCAGCAAAGGAGCCCCTATCAAGTATTGCATACATGTAAAGTAAATTAACATACTTTCCTGAAGGCCAACAATTCACTAAAGATGTTTTTTTCTTATTGGTCTTGTGAAGTATTCTAATTTGTTGAGATTGTGATGTGGTGGTTTTTGTTAAATGTAAGCCAAAATCATCACAATGAAAAGAACCAGAGACTTTAAGTACTTCAGTCTGTGTGCACTGAATTTATTTAATACACGAGTTTCACAATTTGAGTTGAATTACTGAAATAAATGAACTTTTTCATGACATTCTAATTCATTGAGAAGTGCCTGTAAATGTGTCTTCCTTCCCTTCCAAGTGTGGATTTACCGTGTATGTTGGATTTAATAAAGTTTTGTTTATCCACGGCTTCTTCGTTCCTTCAAGCAGTGTATTGTGACACCTTAATTATCCTTGTTAAATAATGTTAACTGCATTTTTATTTATAATATTGCCATATAAATAAAATATTGCCAAGATTTTGTACTTCACAATGTACACAGTTAACTCTAACATAGTGTTTTTACAATACAATAAACCTGTTGCTTTGTTTACACAGCATGCCAAATGTGTGTTTTTTTTTAATCCAAATGCAATCTGATTATTTTTGTCATCTAAACATCAAAAATACCCATGGACATTGATTTTTACAATTCAAACCCAACCACATTCATGGACAGTTTGAAATCCAATTCAAATCAAATTCCTGGAGATTCATTTCATACAGTCCAAGTGTTTTACTCTCACTCTCTGTGTGAAATGTTTTTGATGTCATACACTTCACACAATAATTATGAAGGCGCACACACACCAAAGCACAAATACCACCCACCCTTTTCCACATTCAATCATGATGTAAACAGAGGACAGATTTCCTGCTCGCTGCACCCAGCTGCTGTGGAAGTCACTTGGGAGTGTGTTGATGCCAACCAATATGTATATCTGTCATAAAAAATTACTTCTCTGCCCTCAAACCACATAATTTCATAAATAATATTGCAAACTTAAGGTTTGAAAAACAGAGAAATAATCAGCCCTGTTCTACAGCCCATGGGACAAAATCAACTTTGAGGGATGTGTCAGAAACTTCTCTGCAACAATAACATTTACCACATCTACTGCTTCCTGTCACCTGCAGACATTTCTGCAGAGGAAGGAAGGATTTTCACCTCTTGGCCTGAGCAGACAAAGGCTATTGCACTTACAGTACATTTGACAGAGATATGTCTGCAGAAACATCCTCCATTTTTTTTGTGTGTCGTCGCCCAGATTATTTCTTTTTCTCATTTAATTTGATAGAATGTATCAGCTGCTGATGCTCTGAAGTGATTTACTTCTTACTCCTAACCCCAATCTACTTTTCATGTCACCTGTTATTGGCTGAAGCCCACCGCCCAGGTGATTGATTTGTGCACCAGCCTACCCATTCAGTGCTCTCAGTGTTCACTCTCCATTCAATGGCCAGAGATTTCCCCAGAGGCAGTTTCCAACTCTTCGGCTGGCCACTTGAATATTCTTCTTTGCTGTAATTGAAACAGGTTTTCTTGGCCTGCCTCCATTAAATCATGTCTGAGTGAATTCCTTTGTTCGTTGATCCCTGCAATTAGCTCCAGTACTTCATGTCCTGTCAGGAGGTGGAGAATTATTTGATGTCTCACTCCTTTGCCTTCGCCGCTCCTGTATTGGTCTTGCGGATGGTTTTGCCATCACTTTAGCCCTCTTTTTCGCTTTCACTGTCCGCTCTGCATCTTGGAAGGTGATGGAAAATACACTAAACATGGGCTAATTTTTCTGGCGGGGCGATAGAAAAAAATATAAAGATTTAGAAAGAAAAATGATATTATAAAGAAATATAATTTATGTTTAGGAAATAACATCTGAATAACATATTTCCTTATAGTTTGGGAAAGTTTGAAAGTTTGGGCACCCTTTGCAGAATCTGTGAAAATATGAGTAATTTTCAAAAAAATAAGAGAGATCATACTAAATGCATGTTATTTTTTATTTAGTACTGTCCTGAGTAAGATATTGTACATAAAAGATATTAACATTTAGTCCACAAGACAAAAAAATTGCTGAAATTATTAAAATAACCCCACTCAAAAGTTTGGGAACCCTTGGTTCTTAATACTGTATTCTGTTACCTGATGAACCTCGACTATCTTTCTGTTTTGTGATGGTTGTGTTCATGAGTCCCTTGTTTGTTCTGAACAGTTAAACTGAACAGCGTTCTTCAGAAAAATCTTTAAGGTTCTGTAGATTATTCAGTTTTCCAGCATCTTTGCATATTTGAACCCTTTCCAGCAGTGACTTTATGATTTTGAGATGCATCTTATCACACTGAGGACATTTGAGGGACTCAAACACAACTATTTAAAAAGATTCAAACATTCACTGATGCTCCAGAAGGAAACAAGATGCATTAAGAGCTGGGGGGAAAACTTTTGAACATGATGAAGATGGCCAAATTTGTCTTATTTTGTTGAAATATAATTTTTTTCCATTTAGTTCTGCCCTTCGTAAGCAACATAAGATACTTGTATGTTTCCCGGTTCACAAATTAAGTACAATTTACCTTGATCTTCAAATTCCAAAAGTTTTCACCCCCCAGCTCTTAATGCATCTTGTTTCCTTCTGGAGCATCAGTGAATGTTTGAATCTTTTTAAATAGTTGTGTTTGAGTCCCTCAAATGTCCTCAATCTGAAAAGATGCATCACAAAATCATAAAGTCACTGCTGGAAAGGGTTCAAATATGCAAAGATATTGGAAAACTGAAGAATCTGCAGGACCTTAAAGATTTTTCTGAAGAACGCTGCTCAGTTTAACTGTTCAGAACAAACAAGGGACTCATGAACACAACCATCACAAAACAGAAAGATAGTCGAGGATCATCAGGTGACCACACACAGTAATAAGAACCAAGGGTTCCCAAACTTTTGAGTGGGGTTATTTTAATAATTTCAGCAATTTTTTTGTCTTGTGGACTAAATGTTAATATCTTTTATGTACAATATCTTACTCAGGACAGTACTAAATAAAAAATATCATGCATTTAGTATGATCTCTCTTATTTTACTCATATTTTCACAGATTCTGCAAAGGGTGCCCAAACTTTCGATCCCCACTGTATATATATATATATATATATATATATATATATATATATATATATATATATATATATATATATATATATATATATATATATACATACATACATACATACATACATACATATATTACTTGACATTACCTTGAAAACCCATGTATATAAGCTCTTTTTTTTCTAAGAAATAATAATAAAAGATTATGCCAAACTATATGAGTAAATTTACAAGCAAAAAAAATTACTTTTAATTAGACTTTTTGCCTCCAAAACTAATATAAAATGTTTCTTTTAAATGAATTCAAATAAGGAAAGCCATGCTCATCAGGGAAGAAGTACTGTATATTCAAGTCCTTGCATTTATGCATTGAATTATTAATATATTTTTAAATAAATGATCAGATGAGCATCATGTCATTGACCCACGCGTCATAGATCTGTTGGCTGGCAGACATCAAAAAGACAATGTAATCTCCCAGAGAAGAAGGGAGGAAAAAGCTTGCGGAAATGTCTCCTGCACAGCTGTAGCAGGCAGGCGTGCGGCCAAGCCAAATATGCAGACCTGCCAAAGTGAATTACGCCCATGAAGTGGAGGATTGTCTTTGCTAGTCCCGCTAGTTACTTGGTCAAAGCATAATTGATTTGAGGCGGCAAAACCTGATTGTTTTGCAAAACACTCAACAACACATGCAGAATAAATCATAAATTCAGCATTTCACGTGGTAATATGTCGAGATTCTCCCACGTTCAGCAGAACTGGTGTAACAATGGAGATAAGATAGTGACAGAAATGGATTCATGCATTAAAAAAAGAAACATTTCTTAATGGAAGTTATCTTGATGAATATCTCCCCGAGCTCAGAGACTTTTAGCACATTCTGAGACGCATCTCTTCTGATCTATGGGCGTTTTCTGAGGCGATGTATACGGGTGGCTGCCAGAATCGTCCGCTGGCAGACAGGCCGATCGCTCTGAGGAAGCGCTACATCTGACAAACCCTGCTGACTTATCTCTGCTATGGCTCTTCCCCTCCCTTCAAAACACTGAAGATGGATTTTCTGTTTTTAAGAGCTGTGGTCACAGTAAGGCAATACTCTCAGGCACGCAGAGCCTAGCCACTACTCATGTCTGCCCTGCTTGCAAATGCCGTTCAATCTTTTGAGACCCTACTGGAAAACTAAACGTGACCAATTAAAGAGAACACAGGGAGGAGATCGTAAAACCTCATCAAACAATGGCCGTTCAAAGTCGGGTATTAAAATGTAAAAGAACAGAGCGAGGTGGGGATGTCCGCACATGAAAAGGGAGCGGGAAACAAACAACAGCATTGAGAAGGGACGATATTTGTTCCCATAAACGCTGAGCCGTCTTCACACGCCCCGCTTGGACCGGCTGGTCACGCTCATAGCTATTCCCAGCTAATGTCTTTTACAGCCTGCTTCTTGCTGGCCCGTTTAAACCTGCATTGTTATGGGCTGGCAGGCCACAGGCTTCATGAGAAGGCAGGGGAATCCTGGGCCGACTGATGTCTCTGTGGTCAGCCTGTCTGACCGTGAAGTCTTCTTTTTTTAGATTTAGCAGCAGGCTGACTCAAACTTGGCACGCATCAGAAACCCACAACTTTCCAGCCTAAGGCGACAGAGCTGACCACTACAACGTTTGCTCGGTCACAGCAGAGCCAGTGGTAGCCATTTGGGGACCGAATGATGTACTCGACACAGTGTCGCTGTTGTAATAATTACAGTCCGCCAATTTGATTGGGGACGAAGGATAATAAAGTTATAAAAGGTCCAGAAATGTAATTTTTCTATCATTTTCGGTTGTCTTGTCTCATACACTTAGGGTGGCCATTCGTGCCATTTTCGAAGGACACGTCTTGGCCAGGACTTCTATATTGCCTAAAACATCCAGGTTTGGGCTTTGGTTTCCTGTTTACATACTTTATGACGGTAATGATCACTTGACCAATAACCTGCAGACATTGTACATAAATCCACCAATCGTGGTGCGTGAGAAGGTGGGATCTACAGAGGATGGTCAAAGCGATGCAAATACGTGTACATTTTAGTGTCGGTCTGGAAAGCAGCACTGAGCAGACTGATCGGTGTATGACATCAAAGTAACGCGAGAGCGATTCAAAAGCACAAGAAGCCATTGGTCTGTGCAGCGCAAACAAAACGTGGATATTTTTGGCCATTTAAAATTCCTGGCCAGAACATGTCCTGCGAAAATGCCATGATTGGCCACCCTACATGCACTCGTCCATCTTGTAAAGAAAGAGTCGTTTACGTTCATGTTCTTTGTGCACAGAAACTCATTAAATTGTTCAGAACATTGGAACACTTATGTGACTCAAAAAAGGCATACAAGAATCAAGGTAAACTGTTAAGACTTAGAAGCCTGTATGACCTTCACAAAACTGTCACAACAGTCTGCTTTATAGCAACACTGTCTAAAACGTTCATGAAAAAGAATTTGGAAAAAAATCCAGGTCCAGGCACTCAGTATGGTTGCATTGATTTCAGGTGTGCCACTCTGGCACTTGCAACACAATTTCTTTGCCACTAGAGGCAATAGTTCAGATCATGTCTGATAGCAGAGGTTAAACCAAACAGGACCAATTGAGACATATCCAAGTGGAAGAACAGGAATGACACTACTGAAAATATCCAGTGTACTCCACACAAAATACTCCAAAGGTAAAATAAACCAGATACACATCATAATTCTTAGTTAAAACTGTCTAAAACGTTTTGAAAGTGTGATACATATTAGCCAACAATTTAACTTTTAACTGTGTTTCTTCAGCCTTAAGAAAATAAGCACTGAATTTATGATGCATTTTGGTGAAATTTGACAGTCTTAGTCTAGAAACAAAAGTATCAAAAATAAAATGAGCTGATCCGTATATTAGCAGAAGAAAGCTGTCAGTTAGATGGTTGACAAAGGAACTCTTGCTGGTTAAGCAGGTTAAGAAGTCTGGAAGTATAGTGGAGTGCAAAATGTCTCTGTGGGTTTTATTCCTATCTTCCCATGGCCTTGATTAGTATGAATTCTCTGAGCTTGTTTGGCAAATCAGCCTCCAATGAGATGGATTATGAATAGCTGTGATCTACATTCAGTATGTGAAGAATGAGCGCTCAGGTCTGGTCACCAGCAAAGAGTAATGAACTGTACATAGCAGTGGAGCAGTAGGCTGCCCCAGGGATATTTTCATGGAGGGATGGGTTGCAGAAAAAATCCGATGACAGCGTTTCACTGAGGAAAATATGCATGTTGATTGCAAAATAATCCAAGGCAGATGAAGCGGCAAATTTTCAACTCCTTTAACATTTATCAAACACACAGCGATGTGTCTTAAGCCTTCTTCCTGTCTCGCACACACCCAATGCTTCAGAAGAGGGATTCACCTGCATTTAGACTGCAGTTAGAGAACCAGGTTGAAGTATTCAGCTGCATTAGTTCAGTACAATAACTTTCAGGAGGAAAATATTCAATACATAACTTTTCACCAAAAGTAATGCAAAAAACATAAATGCATACTTTTATTGAGCAAGTATGCATTAAATTGATTAATAAAAACAATAAGGAAATTTATAAAATATTCAAATGTAAAAAAAAAAAACTATAATAATAATAATAAAAAATTCCTGAAAAAATGTTTCCCAAAATTTTGTTTTAATGCAACACAAATGTCAAAACAATTCAAAATTAAATTACTTTAAATTGTAATAATTGTGAGCATGAGAGAATTTTTTCAAAAACATTTTTAAAATCTTACTGACTTTTTGAATGATACTGTATTTTCATAAAACCCATTTACAGTATATTGCATCAGGAAAAGTAACAATAAATAAATAACAACAAACTGAAATAATTGTTTCCACAAATAACTTGCTTTAACGTTGGCACTTACTAACTTAATTTGTAAATAGCTTATTATTATTGGACACTAAACTATATGCATATTTTCTAACTATTAAAAGCAAGTGCTGTAAATAGAATAAAATAATCAAAATTTCTCATGATCTGGATTTTTATTCTTATTAGTTTTATTCTTATTAAATTATTTTCATCAAGCTCTCCAAACCATTGTCCTAAAATACCACCAATCCGAGAGCTGATGTAATCACGTTGTCATAGCATAATGTCCATCAGTTGAAACATGGTGTCATTACTACCCACATCAGGTTCATGTCATCTTTTATCAGTTCAATTACCAGAGGATCAATAGACTGAGCTAAACAATCTGTGAATTAATCGATAGCAAACAAGATATCGATCATCTTAAGATTCATTCCTCATCCAAGGTTCCTGTTTGAATGGGCAATGAATCAACATAGTGAACATTACTCAGTCATGATTAAGCAGTCAAAACATGGATTAAGACAGCCTTGTGTCTATGAACATACCCAAAAGATGATCGGAAATGAAAGAGGATTTTCCCTCCAGCCATGCTTAGCAGTGTATATCCTTCATTAATATATATACATCAACATACCCTACTGAAAAAAATAAAAGTGAATAAAGTATCTGAGACGAGACAGACTTGAGGGACTTTGATGCTTTCATTTATAAATTTTGATGTGCTACATAATCAATTTTATGTGCCAGACCTCAATCTGAGATGGCAGTAAAACAGCCGTTGAGGGAGGTGGAGTAATTTATATATCATTTGTAGATTTTGATGGCAAAAGCTTTGGGATTCATTTTCTTTCACGTAAGTAAACATGCACAGCTCTTTTTTTTTTTTCACACCTTCCACATCTTGCATCTATTTTGGTTCTCAAACACTCAAAGAGTATGAAAAATGTTCTTGGGCAGCTAAAATGTTTTTACAAATGACACTTTATCCACAACACCATAAGTTGGTTTTATCCACATAAACATACTGTTAAGACCCTGCTTCGGCATTTAAGAACAAAACACTCTCAGAGCTCGCAAAAGGCCATTTCACTACCAAACAGACACAAATGGTCCCTTTTATTTTTTAAAGAAATGTGTTGCTATTTATTTACTCTCTTCTGTCTTGAAAATTACATTGCACGAGGTTTGCAATGTAAACACACACACACACACACATATATGTATGTGTGTATGTGTGTGTGTGTGTGTGTGTGTGTGTGTGTGTGTGAAATGTTTTATAAGAAAATTCTATTTCTGCTTCAGAATTTCCTGTTTAATGAAATGTGTTTCTTGACAGCTTAGTAATTATTTGTTAAATTTACCAGCAATTTACTTCCAAGCATAAAAAAAGACATTTATAATGAAAAGGAACAAATGAACCAGTCCAGGTTATTTTGGTTGTTTAGAAAACAGAATACTATATTGCTATAACGGTTGGACATTGAAATATGTTAGTGTCTCCAATAGGCATTTTAACTAACTTAACTACTATATCAAGACACACTTGGTCAGCTGGATCAAAGTATGTTTGTTGATCAGCTAAACCAGCACCGAACAAGAACTAACCATCTTAGAATTGCTTGGAAATTCCTTTTTTTTTTCTCTCTCTCTCTCCTTGACAAAGTTAGACACACGTTTAAAAGGAACTTGGGGGGGAAAGTGCAACGAAAGTAGTCAATGGCTTTAACAGCGCTGCACTACAAAGTTTCAAAGTAGGCCAGAAGAGTAAAAGCTGCTTTTCAGGTCATAGATAAATAAAATATGATATGAATGATTTAATATTAAAAAATATATTTACTGTACTTCAGAAAGCTGATTAAAATATACAACAAACACTCTGACTTGTAAAATACAATATGCACTTTTCTTACTACTTTACTGAAAGTAGTAAGATACGTAGATAGTTTTATACCTCATTTTAAAATATCAAAGGTTATTCATCCATCCATCCATCAATCAACCATTCTTCAAGCTGCTTTGAATTGTAAAGTGCACGGTTTGTTATATTTACAGATAAAAATAATTTCATCCTTTGAGCTAAATGGCTCCTTTTCATCTTCTGATGTATATGTATGTTTGAGAGCTGACACTGATGAATGGTTTAGCAGAGCATTTGTAACTCACAGGAGCACATGGCTTTCGGACGGAGTGAGACTGGGGCCTCTTCAGAGGAAACTCCAAGAAAGGTTCACAAACTGTCATTAACTTCATCCATCTCTGCCCATTCGCTGCGACCCACCACTGCAAGCAGTCAAGACAACAATGTCAATGTGGCTTTCCCATAAAATGACATAAAACAGAGGAAAAGCAAAAGAAAGCGAGGGAGAGAGCGGGAGGGAGAAAGAAGAGAGAAAAAAGATATAGCAGGCCTCAAATTACAGGCCCAGAGCAAAACTGATTGTGTTCAGATCTAAAGGGAGCTTGAGGCCAAACTGCATCTTTAACTTATTATGTATCCAAGAGGAAAACCACATCTCAGAATGCCAGTGTTGGGCTCTGACATTTGCTTCTGTCTTTATTTACATTCTAGGTTTGACGAAGAAGAAGAAGAAGAAAAAAAAAAGAAATCTTTTGCTGGCAATCCAGTTTCCCGCACTACAGTTTAACTGTAAAGAGCTGAGGACAAGGAATCAAGAAATCAATAACAACAATACACAAAACAACATTTTTATACAGACTCTGTTGCATTTTCTTTGAGCACAGCAACTGATTAAGTTTTTCATATGTTGATCAATACAGTGCTCTCTGGAAAATGTATCTCAAATTCAAGCACTACTTCAGAGGCGTTTCGTGAGCTTTAAAGTAAAACTGTTGCAATTGAAACAACGTAATGCAAATTTATTTGTACATTTAAATAAACTTTTTTGTAAGGAAATTAATTTATTTAGTCTAATTTGATTTGATTTTACATACTTATTTTATTAATTACATAACTGGTTCATTTTGTATGTCTTAATACAGTGGGCTGTAGATATTTCATTTATTTTATTTGCATAACTGATGTTTTTTTTTTTTTTTTACTCTTAATTCTTGATCAACATAGCAGGCTCGAATCCAAGCACAACTTCAGATGCTTTTAAGAGCTTGAAAAGAAATGAAATAAATGTTATTCAGTCAACGTAACCTAAATACTTAAATTGATAGATTAAAAAAAAAAAAAAAAACTTGTAAAGTTGTAAATAAATACATGTATTTAATTGTATTTTATTTACACAACTGATAAAAAAAAAAATCATGTTTTGAACAATACAACAAGCTGTAGATAATGTGTCTCAATTCCAAGCGCAACTTCAGAGATTTCTGAGAGCTCAAAACCAAAATGGTTAGTATTCAGCCAGTGTAACTTAAAACTATGTCATTTCCCTCTGCAAAATAATCCAATTTTCGAGCATTCTCTTCTCATAAGGGTTAATAGGTCCCGCTTGGATGTAATTGCAAGGCAACGGCGATCCACTTAGATGCAGAGAGAGTACATTGGGCAAGAGAGTGCTGGCCGTTATTTGATTACAGCTTTCAAATATGAATTAAGCCCATTTACCTATTCACCACCTAATGGGGGAGAGCTCACGGCTTCATTCAAAGCTAAACAAAGAGTGCTGCCGAGTTCATCCTCTTGTGTAATGACTTCCTCAGAGCAGACACACTCGACGAACCTCTGAGAGAGTCATTTAACCTCACGAGTCAACTGAATCCATCCTGCCTAGTCAAACCTGCAATCATTGTATGCATATAACCAAAATGATTGTGAATGTATATTGCATCACCTGCAGTGATATTATTTCGGTAACCAGACAAAACGGTCTCCTTTTTGTAATCTCGCTAATGTGGGCTCTAACCATAAATTAGGCGGGAGAGCACTCGCTGAAGCTCATGAGGTAATTTTGACTCCTGAATAGCACAGAAAGAGATTTGTTCCTTCTTTTGTGGCTATACACTTTCCAACACAGCTACCCTGAGTAGAGATGGATTAACCCACGCGTTGGAAAGTGTGAAGTCATTAGGAAATGCCCAATTTTCTCTGCTAATGACTGGAGGAGTAAAACCCAGTGGTTCTGAGCTCACACAAGGGCTCGCTGTCTCTCTGACTCGGCTGCTTGTGCCAAACAAAATAGCCTTGCTTTCTGAGGTGAGACACGCTGAGCGCCCTCAGGTCCGTCCCACAGACTCATTTGGAGGGGAGAGTGTAATTGTGTCAGAATTTGTAGGCCTCCTATTATGCTAATTGCAGGCACTGAAAACGTGGGATGTCAATAAGAGCCACAGTTTTCCATTTCCGTGAAAAGGTTTTATTTGCTAGTTATGTATGGACATATAATAAAAGAGCACGGTACAGGCAGTGTTTGATTTTTCTGAATGTTCCTGAGCAGTGAATAAACAGGAATCCCAGTGGCAACTAATTGCACTTCATTGACCTCTTGGTAGGAGGCAGCACTGTGTTAAATAAGCTCAAAGAGCTTAAGCTGTTTGCACAGGAAGACAAATACTGATAACTGTTTCTGTCATCCGTGTGAATGTTTCAGAATGTGTATATGTAATGCCATAAGAGATGTCATTTTCTCTTAAGAACTGTATATCAACTGCATTTGCATAGAACTGCTACTATATATAAAAAAGTAAAATACATAAATACAAATTCTATGTGTATTTATACACACACACACACACGGTACAGGTAAAAAATATTACTTTTTGAGGGAAATAAGTAAATTCTGACATTTATTTTTATTTTATAGGCTAATTAATCAGTTGGTGACAGACAGACAGACAGACAGACAGACAGATAGATAGATAGATAGATAGATAGATAGATAGATAGATAGATATTTGAGGTACATCTGTTGAACTTGACTGATTGAAATGGACAGTCACTGATGGGATATCAGTCATGTTTTCGCTATATACCCCGACTCCACACCATAATCCTGTCAGTCCTTCAGTCAGCCTGTGAAAAATGGCCTGAGATACTTCACACGCTTGAGATTGCTGACTGAACGGATTTCTACTCTCATCTTGAATTCACATGGTCCTCTCTTCTGTCATTTTCTCCCGTTCTGCAGTCTGCATACAAGGCTTCTCTGCGGGTCTGCAGTCGTTCGCTGTTGATGGAGGCTCAGTATGTTCACAGGTTGACACACGGCTCATTACTCAAAGCCCCGCGTCGCCTCTCCAATGTGACTGATTGCTGCTGCTCGTGTCACTCACGGTAAGTGTGAGGAGAATGGGTAGAGAATTGCTGGAAATTTGCAACAAAAGGAGACTCTCTATCATCACATATACTGTCCATGACACTGCCCTTACTTATGTGCACGTACACACATAGATCCACAAAAGAGCTTTTAAGTAGAAGGGTTTTCATTTTTTTCATTTTTTTATTATTATAACAGTTTAATATTATTTGTTGTAATACACATTGACCGATATATATATATATATATATATATATATATATATATATGTATATATATATATATATATATATATATATATATATATATATATATATATATATATATATATATATATATATATATGTATATATGTATATATGTATATATGTATATATATATATGAGCATAAGAAAAAAATTAAAACATTAAAAATGGTTCTGAAATAAAACATCAATCATATATATATATATACATACACACACTACGGTTTAAAAAGTTTTATTTCAGAACCATTTTTAATGTTTTAATTTTTTTCTTATGCTCATCAAGGCTGCATTTATTTGATGAAAAATACAGGGAAAAAAGCAATACTGTGAAATATTATTACAATGTAAAAAAAAAAAAAAATTGTATATTTTAATATACATTAAAATCTAAATTATTCCTGTGATGCAAAGCTGAATTTTCAGCATCATTACTGAAGTTTTCAGTGTCACATGATCCCTCAGAAATCATAATATGCTGATTTATTATGAGTGCTGGAAACTGTTGTGCTTCTTAGTATTTTTTGGGACCTTTGATTATATAAATGCAGACTTATTTTATTTCAGATAATTGCAAATATAACTTGATGTACTAAAATAGCTCAAACAGAAATAAAATTGCTAAAAACTATATAGATGTTTAAATAAAAACAAAAAATGACTAACAAAAACATGACAAAATTACTAAAACTTTAACTAAAATTAAAATGAAAACTGAAAAATAAAGCCTAATTCAAATATTAATAAAAATCTATAATAGTTAATCAATTATTTAAAATAATAATAAAAACTTCTAAGTAATTTTATTAAATTTTACAAATAAGTGCTTTAAAAAATACAATCTTTACATTTTGCTAATTAAGATTTATCATTATTATTATTATTATTTTATAATTGGAGAGAAGTAGTAACATTTTGACATTTATTCCTGGCTTCCATGTTCCTGACTGCTCTGGAAATCAGATGAGAGCTCTCAGTGACCGTGATGTTTTCTTTGAGCCATGTCTCGGTTTTAAACCATAAATGCCAAGACCTCAATCAAGCACGAGAACAAAGCAGAAAAACAGAAAAAGAAGAAAAAAAAATAGTAACACTGATGCCAAATGGATCTCTGATATTCATTTAGCAGTGTTGAGGTATTTAGTGCTCTACACAGCCAAAGCTGAGCACTTAAATGTGGATATTTTCCTGAATTTTTCCATATTGCTGCAGCTATTCAAAACAGTATATTGAGGATGTTAAGTAGTCATTTAGCAGACACATTCATCCAAAGTGATATACAGTAGACTTATTACAGAGACAGTCTCCATGGAGCAATCTGGGGTTAAGTGCCTTGCTCAATGGAGAGGTTTGTACCCTACAAATTCAAATCAGCATTGATCTAGTTAGCAGCCAGGAGCCCCTTCACCATGCCAACATTCTTTCAAGATATTTTAACAAATGTAAAGGCTCTAAAAGTCTTTATATTGTCTTTTACATAGTGAACTCTCTTCATTTGACACTCGTGAGGGTGACGGGGCCATGGTTCAGTCAAACTTAAGTGTCACTGGGCTTATATATATATATATATATATATATATATATATATATATATATATATATATATATATATATATTAAGAGTGATTGTGTAAAAGTAATGTCCATATAGCATAAATATACAATTCTAAGATTATACAAGCACAATGACACATAAAGAGGACAATTATTAAAACGGTAGAAGGCAGCTGATGTAAAGTAATGTTACATCCTGAATAGTGCATAATGGCTTTAAAAAATCTATACTGTAGTGGACAACATGCATCAGAGGACTAAAGGCCTGAGACAGACACATATTTAATATTTAAGTGATACTTATTAATCTTGGCACATAGGATGCCTGGGTAATGTTCTCAATTACAATATACTGTATTTGACTGTGTATTGAAGTGGGATCTCGATTGACGTTTTTGAAGTTTCCTTTTAATCTGCAGTGTTTTTCAAATGAAAATATCTGTGTGGTCATGAGAGCTTCAAACATCATCAAGAGATTAATTATCTCAACAAAATTAGGACGAGATTAATTGTCGAAATCAGAAATGTTTTATCCCTTGAAATGATCTTCCTCTGAAAAGGAAGTACACATGTTTTATAGACATGAAGTGAAGAGTCCATAAAGAGAAATCGATTAAATCACCTTAGCAGACACCTGAGGACAAATGTCAAGTCAAAATGTCAAGTAATTTTTCAATGCATCATGCTGTACTTCTTTCCTGTGGCTGTGATTAATTAAATCAAATAATTGGATATCAGCAACTAATGTTACATATCTAATTAGACTTTCCATTTGTGTGTGACGAGTGCATCTGAATGTTCTAGACACAAAAGCACAGTAATTGCTCTGAATCACCTGCCTCATTTTTTCTCTGTCAAGGCAATTATCACCTCTAGTTAGTGTCAGGGGATGTCAATTAGAGTGTCAACTCTGCACACATCTGCATTAACACAATTATGTTTCTCTAAGGCTTTTTATTTTACTTTATTATTGTATTTATTTATTGTGCTTTTGCTTTTTCAACAGTATTTTTCCTTTGCCCTCACACAAAGGCAATGTGAAGATTATTTGGTTTCAATGGACAGTAAAACTATTAACCATATATTCTGTTATTCTGTGCATTTTTGTTTTACTTAGAATGTTTTATATATATATATATATATATATATATATATATATATATATATATATATATATATATATATATATATATATATATATATATATATATATATATACATATAAATGTTTTTCCCATCCTGCAGTTTGGTGTGTTCCTCATACAAAGATATCACATTGCTATAGAATGATAACATACATGTCACTTTTATGATACTTTAATGGTGCATGAAAGCTTAAAGGAATAGTGGAAAGGTCCATCCCCTGTTGTACTCTCACATCAGAATCCACAGATATATTTGATTAGGACTGTTTTGGACTGTTTTCACTTGTGCTTGATCTATTTACCTACTTCAGAAGATGACTCATGGAAAAAGCAATGTCATGGATAGAGGACTCATATTTTAGCTGGAAGTAGTGGTAGATTTTGCTTTTGTGTTGATTATTATGAAGTTTTTATCAGCTGTTTGGAGTCTCATTCTGATGACTAAATGGTAGCAATTATCATAATGCTAAACTTTTCCAAATCTGTTCTAATGAAGATACAAATTCATCTACATTTAGGATACCCTGAGTACATTTTCAGCAAATGTTCATTTTAGGGTGAATTGTTCAGAAAAAAGCAAAATGCATCTTCAGAATTTCCTTTGAAGTTTTGTTTTAGTCAAAATAGGTTTGGAAGAACATGATTTATCCCTTTAAATATGAAGATTTATATATATATATATATATATATATATATATATATATATATATATATATATATATATATATATATATATATATATGATTTTTTACATTTTTTTTTACATTTTTATTACATTTTTTTTACTTCATTACAACAATTTATAAGGATGAATACTGTATGTAGTTTCAATCATTTTCAGTGTTCACAAGATGCAAAACTGTTGCAAAGCTGTCAGTTGATTGGATGGATCACACATGTCCTCATGACAAATCACAGTCATAATAATTACCTTTCAGCCCATCTCAAACGCCTGCTGTGCAGCCTGGGTAATCCTATCACTGCTTAAACATGCTGTAGATCAAGTAGGATGTCTGATGCTGTCTCCTCACTAAGGAAACATTTTGATACAACTGAAAAGATTTTAATGAGTATGAGTCAATCTGATGACAATGAAAGAGATTTGTAATGAGCACAAAGTATTTAATAAAAGTTGTGAAGAATAATTACATTTTTTACCATAACTTGCAAATTGTCAACTTTCTTTCATTTGTATTCTGGTGGGAGTTTAAATCATAACGGTGGTCAGCAAACGGTAAATTGGGTGACTGTGGGCTATACAATTTCACTGTGAAGTCAGCTTTTAATCAGAGGAAATTAAATATTAAATATATATTCAATTATAAACAGTTATTGTAAATGGTAGTATTTTTTCACAGCATTACTGTTTTAATTGAAATAAATGCAGTAAGAAAAAAAATACTCCAAAAACATAAAAAAAAACTCTTAACAACCTCAAACCTTTAAATGGTAGGGTATTTTCATTATTGTTACATTATTTTCAAATTAGTAAACAGAATTTGTTTCCACTCATGTTAAACGATACTATTAAAAATATTATATGAAATAATTATATTAATATAAGAATATATATAGCCTTTTTTTAATACATTACTGCAACTCTCTTTTTCAGAGATTATGTCCTGTACAAGTTAATATGCTGAAGCTCTAAATGCATTAGTACACAAGCCATTATGACTGATAAGTTACAGTGTCTCTCTCTCCTATCAGCTGCTAATTGGAACACAACACACCCCTTCTCCCCTCCCCCGTCCTGCCTCATGCAAGCAAGCTGCAACAAATTATGTTCATCCCTTGATGCAGTCCTCAAAAACAAGGAACAAAGCTTCCCTGTCATGACTGTATTCCATTTACTCTTTAAATTATATTCTTGCCTTTCCTGCATCAACATTAAAAGCTTGATCTTTTTCAGATAATGAGCTTCCCAACCTTTTGCCAGCTTCTGAGGTCCCAGTCAATGAAATTAGAGGGGTTTGGACACAGCCACAGGCTGAAACTGTCAAAGCAGTTTCTCAAGACAGATTTATCCAATAGTGTGTGTTTGGGGCAAGACTGTAAGTGTTCAGGAAGCCGTCTGAACGTAAGAGTTATTTTTCAAATTCTGTTTAGTAATGATAATGGATCAAATGACATACTTGAGCTCTACACTATCTTCAAGGTAATTACAGTGATAAGGGCTTCTTCAGGTTATTTATTGGTGGCATACCATTAGTTACGACAGCAAATCATTTAAACGTGTCCCTCAATTTGTGAAAAAAGATGCAGTAATAGACTTATAATGGATACCTAACTGTCAGGTGCATAACGGGATTTAAAAGCAGAAATGTCAAGATTACGTTAAAGCACTTAAATGTTTTTTTTTTCAAAAAAAAGAAAAAAAGAAGTGTTCTTTTGACACTTCACCACCACCATTCATCATTTTATTTACTACTAGTGTGTTCAACTCCATGTTATTTAGCACTGTTTCAGTGCACACAGAATGATGATGATTGGGAAATAAATGTGTTCTGTGTAATCCTAATTTAGGATTTGCACATATTGAACGTGTTTTCGCAAAAATCCAGAAATTAGTCCACCTGAGGCAGAAAGCTGTCTCAATGAGCAGAAGCATGCATCAGAGAAGAGGAATCCCTGCTGAAGACCTGCTCGATCTTTCATTCCCGACACATTTAATGAAATATGAAAGTGCTGAATGTCTCGAGATGGGAGAGGTGATGGTAGAAGCTAGAGTTCCCTTAAAAGTGTCTTTCTCAGTTTCTCACTTTCTATGCCTCGGCATATATTGGTCTCTGTCTGTCTGTCTGTCTATCTCTCTCACTCTCTCCTCAAATTGTGCATTTAACATGGTCCTGGTTGCACAGAAATGGCTTTGATCTGCTGTTGCAGACTTCTGCTTTTCACCATTGTAAAGACTAATCTCACGGAGACCTGCGGAATATGAGGACTTGGCTGCTACAGCCCGGGGTCCAAATGGAAAAGCCTGTTGCTGCTGTGCTGAATTAGCCAGGGTTCTACTTTCCTTTCAGCTCCCCTTCACCAGATTAGAAATTGCCCTGTGCTCTCGTATCAAGATGGGACCCAGTTCTTCTGCTCCTTACCACTGCTGTGGGTCCAATCAGGACCATGAAGGCTGTCTGATTGGTTCTTTGCATGGGCTTCTCTGAAATACCTTGTGCCAGACCTGTCCATTAACACTTCAGAAACAGAAATTACAGTGGGCATTGAGATCATGAAGTGGGCATGCTGGGATGTACAGGATTAAGCAACTCTGACTCAACTGGAGAAAAAAAATTATAAAAATATTTCATCCAAGGTTGAGTAATGATTGTGTTATGTTTTATGAGAAACAGTCTTTTACCAATAACACATTCCATTTCTTTTGTTTCATTAATTTATTACAGGCATTTTTCAGACCCACAAATATGATATCTTTTTGAGGGAACTCCTACCTAACAGGTTATTATAAAAATAAAACGTTAAAAATATATACATTGTGACGTTAACTGAAAAATATATATAAGAATATAGTGAATTTAACAATTGAATTTATTTAAATAGTTTCAAAGGCAGCATTACTTATTTTCATTTATAACCTGGTGTAAAAACAAACCAAAAAAAAAAAGAAAAGAAAAACTCTAAAACTGAAATAAAAAATTACTTAAAAAATTATACAATCAAAAGTATTAAAATAAATTATTAAAAATTATTTCTGTTTTATTATTTTATTTAATTGTTATGGAAAATATGAAGAATATGCTGATACTTACCATGCATTTGCATATTTCACACTTGTATATGTATTCTCAATAAATATATTTTTTATCCACAGACACATGACTTTTAGAAATAAGCTTGAAATAATATTATAAAAATTGCAATCTGAATGTAATAAATCATTACAATAAGCACATCTCATTAATTGTTTTAATGCACATTTTAACTTTCAGAGCTTTAAAATTAAATTTAGTAAAATTGTTTTTGTCTCAAATGTTCACCTCAGTGTGGCCCACCTGGAGCTATCTGGACAAAAGTTTTGGAACCCCTGATTTAATACATCTATTCTTTTAGCAAAACAATAAAAAGCAAGCAAACAAAAATGCATCAGACAGGAAAAATGGTGAATGTTAACTAAATAGAACTGCATACTTCAACACCCAGTGCTTCAGAACAGAAACATAAAAATGAAGCTTGATTTATTTTTCTCTACTAAGAATGGCATTGCATCCATTTGCATTCCCACCAGTCTGACTGATCCAAATGCAGCACATTTTGAACTAATTTTCAGGAACTTGCATGTATTCATGTTCACTGTTGACCCCAGGCTTCTGGCAATGCCTCACTTGAGATAGTGTGGACATGCGTTCAAACACCCTCCATGTAAACGTGACCCCAAAGGCCTCAAGGGTGATTTTACATATGTGAAAACAAAGAAAGCTTTGTGTTTTATGGGAACAGTAGAGTTCACTGCCTCACGTTCTCTGAAATAAATATAGAAATAAAACATGCAGTCTACATACTAACTGCAGTAGGAACAAATCAGCAGCACTCGAGTTAAACAAAAGCATGTTACATGGGTTGCATCTTAATGTAGGACACATGCAATGTGTGTTTACTTAAGATTAAATAAGATGCAGCATATAGTAGCTTGTTGCTGTGTGGTGGTGACAGTCCTGTGGGATCTGTGCAGGTATTGTTCACAAGCTCAAATTGCTTAAATTGTACTTGCTTTAAACTTCCTCACCTTGCAAATGTAGATCTGAGAAACATGGGAATAGCTACTTTGAAATGGTTCCATGGTACAAACTACTTATATATATATATATATATATATATATATATATATATATATATATATATATATATATATATATATATATATATATATATATATATACAGTAATACACACAAACTGTTGATTATCTTAATAGTTTTGGGTAATCTGTTTATGAAAAGGTTCAGTTATATACACTTCAGCATTGGTGAGAATAAAAACAACACACAAGCTTCACATTTTCCTAAGCGACCACAATCTTCTATTCCGTTTAAAATATGTATAACAGGAGATTTATTGTAAACTGACATCTGCAGTCTGCCAGTCACCAGGATGGAGAAATATATTGCCAGCTATTGTGGTGTAGCTATTTTTCATTTTTTGCCAACTTCATGAGTGCAGAGGATTTTTGCGATAATGGAAGAAAGGATGGAAAAAAAGTATCTTTGTCCGTGTCAGCTGGAATTTTCATGCACAAACTTTCCTCATATTTCCATATATCAATCAAATTGGCAAAACATCATTTGCCTATTTGTTCACAGTACATTGTGCAACCAGCAGATTATGCACCGCATTAGCAGGGCCTTTGTAGAGAGAATTTCCACTAAATTGGATTCATATGCATTCAAAATCACAAGGAAAATGATTGATGATCTTGGCTGTCATACAAACAGAACATTTTCAGCCACTCTCTCAAATTTAAGCGATCCTCCGGGACTCTGAAGCAATGAAACTCTGAGGTATCTTTGCTCTTTTGTGTGAAAGAGGACAAGGAAAAGACATTTGAGGAACTCTCGGGACATCAGTAGTCAGAAACATAAGCAAAGGTGTCAAGCCAAAGCAATGGGGCGGGAGAACTCCCTGCTTTCAACAGCTGTTTAAAAAAAGGATTGTTGGTGTCATGTCAGTAATTCTGTCTGTATTCTTAGTACTATGAATGTTGGCCTAAGGATTACCATACCCATTACCGTAAATAGGGATTCTGTGAAGAGGACAGGCTTAACAGGCTGAACACGAAGCACAGCAAGAAAAATATGAAGTCAGCAGCTGAATGACAAGACATAAAGCAGAAAAATTAATAAGTGTGGGTGAGAGATCTTTAATCAGCGGCAGAGGAGAAGAAGGGCCTATCAGCACCACAGTATGAACTCTGCCACATCCACTAAGAACTGAAATTACTAGAGATCAGATGAGATAAAATGATATCCAAATAGAAAAATGATGATGAGACCAGATGATACAAAAGAAGAGATGAGACAAAGTGAGATGGGAAGAGATGATGGAGAGACAACATGACAAGAAGACATGAGAGGAGATGAGATGAGACAAGCTAAGATGAGATGATAATATAAGAGATAAGAGTAAACAAGACAAGATGAAAGCAGATGAGATGAGACTAAAGGCTGGTTCACACGGCAGGATAATTCGGCCGATTTTAGCCCCGATTCACCCCTTCCGACAATCTTAGGATGCTCCGATTATCGTAAAATAATCTGATCAAATATTCCTGCCGTGTGTGGTGTGTTAAGACTGCTCTCCTCTGCTCGGAAGAACGTCGGGACCGCTCCGATCTCAAATCGGGGATATCCAACATGTTGGATTTATTTGGCCCGATTTCTTCTCGTGTGTGGTGTCCCCCGAGGACAAACAATCACGCAGCCTGTGGACTGTGGCGTGTAGCCAATCAGAAAGAGAGGTGACGAGGCGGCGAGGAAGTACTGGGAAACAAAATCAAAACAGCCGGCGTATATAATATAACAAATACAAATAAAGTCGATGGGCATAACTACATCCACAACTCTACTCCACCAGAGTACATGGAAACGAATATATGAACGTTTATTTCAACGGTTATTAATCGGTGTAGTATGTAACAACATTTCTATGAGATAAAACAACAAATATCATGATGTAGCAAGTATAGTCCATGCTCGCGTTGTCTCCACCTCTTTGACCATCGCCTTTTCTTGTTTTTCTTATGTTTTTTTTCAGTTAAAAACAAAGCACAAACTATGGCCACTGCATCCTCTTCTTCTGCAATGATTGTTTACTCTGAAGTCAAGTTTGATCTTGAGGGATTTTGCGATACTTTCCGTCTGATCTGGGAATGCTCGGGAGTCAAATCGGTCCGTGTGTGATGTGTTGATTTTGCCGTGTGGCTGCACACCACACACTGAACGACCAAAACTGTTAGACCCGTGATTTTTTATCGCCGTGTGTGGGGTCTCTCAGGTTTGGAAAATCGGCCGACAATTTTAAAATCGTCCCGTGTGAACCAGGCCTAAAGAAGACAAGATGAGATTACATGAGATTACAAAATGCTAAACACGCAATAAATGACAAACATAGGCTACATAAATTAAATCTATGCATTTAGCAGACGCTTTTATTCAAAGCGACTTACAGTGCATTCAGGCTAAGATTTCTTACCTAACATATATTCCCTGGGAATCAAACCCACAACCTTTTACGTTGCTAACGCAATGCTCTACCACTGAGCCACAGGACACATTAAAGTTACGTAGACCATCATAGGAAGAATTTACAATCTTAAATATATTAAAATAAAAGACAAGTTATTTTAAATTGTATTTTTGAACAAATAAATGTTAGTTAGCATAAGACGGCACTGTGTGTGTGTGTGTGTGTGTGTGTGTGTTTGTGTGCATGTGTGTGTATGTGTTCATAGTGTATGTGTGTACAGTGAGGAAAATATTTATTTGATCCCCTGCTGATTTTGTAAGTTTGCCCACTTACAAAGAAATTAACTGTCTGTAATTATATGGTAGTTTTATTTTAACAGATAGAGACAGAATATCAACCAAAAACTTTGTGTTTGCTTTTCATAGCGATAAATTTGTGTGAACATCTGCCCTCTTTTGCTGAAGAAGAGGGCCAGTGTATTGCATTTTAAATAAGTAATGCATTAAATTCAGCCAATTTTTGAGTCATCAAGAGAAGTAGACGACTCACTGAGCCAGTTCAGTCTTAAAGTATTTCAACATTTTATATGTGCATAGAAATGAGATGAAAATCATCCTTCCAAATAAAAAAAGATGGTTCTTTAAAGGTTCTAGAACCATAGCATCCTGAAGAACCCTTTTATTTCTGAAATGGTTCTTTGTGTCAGAGTGTAAAGATCTTTATTATATAACTCAATTGTGTATTTCAGATGCTGTCACATCCTACAACCTCGTCATCTGCAGAGAGAAACGGCCACTCAGTCACACCAAAATACATAATGATGGACTTACAGGCATCATATGGGATTATGAAACATGGTCTTCATTTCACTATTTTCAGTTCATTATGTATTTCATTTTGTTTTACTTCTTTATGTACTTATTTATTTTCACTGCCAACTGTCATTTATTCATGTATTCTGCTAATAACTGTTGTTAGAGCACTGTCATTTTTGCTACAAATTCATGTCATTAAAAAATAAAATGTCCTAACTGACACGTTGTTGTTGTTGTTGTTGTTGTTTTTATTTAAAACTCTAATAGTCACTACAGGATATTGTAATACCAGGCAGATAGAGGACTAAAAAACAATATTAATAAATAATATAATAGAAATAATATTAACAATGATAATAACTATGTTAATACTAATATTAATGAAAATAAACTAAAAAGGTTATTTAAAACACCATTAAGGTCACTATATATAGTAGCATTTTCACAGCATGGTTCTATATGGAAACCATTTAGCACTAAAAAGGGTTTTGCTTTTGTTACAAGCCAAAGAACCCTTTTCTGGTACTGTTTAGAGCCATTTTTCGGTACTGTTTAGAGTCATTTATCTTAAGAGTCAGGGAACCAAACACACACTTCCAGTACGTGTTTTCCAAGAGTTTTATCTGCCATTCACTTTTCAGTATGAAAACTGCAGATGACCTGTTGCATCTTAATACCCATTCCCTGTGAAGCTCAGAGAAAGCACGAGAATTGATATTCTGTAAAAGGCTTGTGTCTTTCTCCTGTCACTGGTGTCTGTTCCATCCAAAGGATCTGATGAGAAAATGTTCCTGTCAATACTTCAGCCTCCAATCATCCCTGATCACTCAGGCATGGAGTTTTCCACACTGTCACCTCCCTTACCACCCACACTCTTATCTATTTTATCAGCTAAATTGCAGGATTATAGATTATAGGTTGCATTTTAGTTCACCTTGACAGAATCATTCATGTCTACAGCTAAGTGATGCACTAGAATGTTCCAAAAAGTTATCGTGGTAATTAAGAGCTAAAAAGGTTTCATGAACCAAAAGAGCACTTAGAGTTAAAGACATTTTATTTAACATGAATGTATTTTGAATGAAGCTAACATTTAGTTGCAAAACATAACATTTAATGAAAAAAAAAAGTAATAATAGCAATAAATGAAATGAAATGAAATGAAAGTACATTGATAACATGCCTACAATTTGGGACACTGGCAAGTGATTATGGTCTTCATTAACATATGTGATCACATTTCATCAACGTCTGTCCTCGGTAACGTAAGAAAAAGGAGGTCTCATTATTACATTGTTTGGAGCCCTGAAGCATATCTTTTCCTCAAGGTACGTGACCCCAATCAGCATAGAATTGATGAGATACTGTAGACGCAGGCCCGCAGCTGGCTAACCAGCACACACGGTCTGTGGAAAGTTCCAGAAAATCCATGCTGACTTTCTTTGAACTCCTGTGATGAGGTTATTTATCAGACTTCCATCTTCTATAATGTAACAGACTGTGAAAGGGTTTAGGTAAAGTGCTGGAGACAGAATATTTCCACCGAACCTCTGATGAAAGAAGCACTGTGTGGCATCTTTAAAGTGACCGTGTAAGTTGCTAACCACCGAAGCCCTATATTTTAATAATATCAGGCTACAAAACACAGGGCTTCAAATAAATAAAAGGTGTTGAAAATAAAATAAAGTAAAATATTTTTTAGATTATGGTTCAAACATGACACCCAAACAACATATTCCTTCAAGACCCCCTAAACTGCTAACTATTGAATAAGCACAAGTCTGGTTCTGTCAATCTTTCTGAATGAAAATAACCAACAATCGTTTTCTTGCATTGTTGTGGGAAGAAAACCCTGGAGCACTGACAAAATTGCATATGATTTGAAATTATTTGTGCACATTTTAATTTTTTAGTCTCATTCTGCAGTTCTGAAACAGGGAGGACTATGAATTCAAGCACATGAATCTTCTGAACTGATTATTGATTTGTGATCAATCTTAAAGACAAGACATTATGCCTTTCTCAAATAAGATTTCACTCTACATCCTATCCTCCAGAGGAATGAAAGGGCAATATTTTTTTTAAATCAGTCAGCATAAAGCCTTATTCTGTTTTTCATGCCCAAAGACTTGATTTGTAAGTTAAAAATGCTGTTTTGCAGGTTAATAATTCAGAGCGTCCTAGCTGTGCGAGGAGATAGTCTGGCAGTCTGAGGGGGGAATAGAAGCACTAAGAAGTGGATTGATTAATCATACAGAAGGATACATGTCATCTTTTTCAAACTGTGCATGCTTTGGGTTGGAAGAATATGTGCAGAAAACTGTAATCAGTGACAGCTTATAAAGAAGACTTAGGCTGCTCCTCTGTAAGGTCATATATTTTTGCAGAGCACAGCAGACTGTGGATTTGAAAAATTCACATAATTATCTAATCTTTGAACTTTATAATTTGCTAAACTTGCAAAAATGTCCCTCCCATTTTGCCAAGCCCATTCAGAGCTGTCTTACTGGTGAAGTGTTAGACAGAAGCATATTTACATGTAATTAACTACAGTAAAATTTATTTATAAATGTTAATACACACACAGTGTGTGTGTGTGTGGAGGGGTGTTTTTGTGACACATCAGGACACAACTCTGTATAATGACATGGGTATGACACAGGTATTACAAAGAGAGGGTGACTTATGAGGACATAACCCATCCCCCCTGTAATGAACAAATCTCCATATTCATCGGGAAGAAGGAGGCGGGAACCGGCGCACAATCAAAAACATTTTAATATCACAAAATAAATACAAAACGGCGCACCAGCCCCTCACGGACGACTGGTGTGCCCAAATAAAAGCCAAAACATAAAATAATGTCCCAGGCCTGGTCCTCTCTCGTCCTTCACGGTCGTCACTCCAGTTTTATATCCTTCCATCTCCTACGTGGGACTCAAGACCGGCGGTGGGGCGCAGGTGTAGCTCATCTCCAATCACTACACCTGGCCTCACTCCTCGTTCCCACGCCTCTCGGCCTCGCCCCACTCGCCACATACCCCCATCGCCCCTCGCAGGCCGGGGGGTACCCTCGAGACTGCGCTCTACTCCCCCCCCCCCCCTTCCCTCCGGGGGGGACCGCTCACGGGGACCTGCAGGAACCTGGGGGTAGGACAGACGAGGCGAGAGAAAAGGAGATGGAAGGAGGAGCGACAAGGACGAGAGAGGGGAGAGAGGAAAAAAAAAAAAATCCGGTTCCCAGACGCACTGCTGCTCGGCCCTCCACCAGCTGGGTGATCTCCTCCGCGGTGCCCGGCGGTGGCACTGGACGGCCCTCGGCGGACGGCGCGACACTCCTCCGCCGCCCGATGGACGGCGATGGCTCCTCCGATTTTGGGCAGCGGCAGGAGTCCCCCGTTCCCTGCCCCTCCGGATTCCGTCACGGAGGCGGCAGGCTCCGGCCCCCTGGCGAACGGCGCCGACTCCTCCGCTCCCTCACGGACGGCAGCCGCCCCTCCTTGTCGTGGGCGGTCGGCAGCGAGCTCGCCCGTCCCCGGCAACTCGCTCCAGCCCACCGCCTCGAGCGTCCCTGGCGGCACATACCTCGCCAGCTCGAGGGCACCGCGGATTCACCACAGTGGCGAGGGATCTTCAGCAGCGCGTCCCTCCTTCTCCCGGGCTTCGGCACCACTGTAATGAACAAATCTCCATATTCATCGGGAAGAAGGAGGCGGGAACCGGCGCACAATCAAAAACATTTTAATATCACAAAATAAATACAAAACGGCGCACCAGCCCCTCACGGACGACTGGTGTGCCCAAATAAAAGCCAAAACATAAAATAATGTCCCAGGCCTGGTCCTCTCTCGTCCTTCACGGTCGTCACTCCAGTTTTATATCCTTCCATCTCCTACGTGGGACTCAAGACCGGCGGTGGGGCGCAGGTGTAGCTCATCTCCAATCACTACACCTGGCCTCACTCCTCGTTCCCACGCCTCTCGGCCTCGCCCCACTCGCCACACCCCCATTTTTCAAAACACTTATATACCATACAGAATTTTTTTTTTTTTTTTTTTTTTTTTTTTTGAGAAAGTAAAAAAGTTTCCTGTGAGGATTAGGGTTAGGGGTAGGGTTGATGAAGGGCGACAGAATATACAGTTTGTACAGTATAAAAACCATTACACCTATGGGATGTCCCCACTTTTCACAAAAACAAACATAGGTACTTCAAAAAGGTATGTTTTTGTAGTCTAGTTTTGATCAAGAAAACCTCAGTCGATTTGTGTTTATGCCAGTTTACATGTGTGCTAACTGCTGCCAAAACAGTTTAGTTATGTTTGTTGTCATGATAACTCAGGAGAGGCTGTGAAGACGACAGAAGTTGAACATCACTGAACAGTGCACAGCAGGCCAATGTTAATAAAAGTGTTCTGGCTCACTGTACCTCAGTTTGCTTGCTTAACTAAGAAGTAAGTCTATAAAGAGAATGAACAAATAGACACAACAAAGAGAATTCTTTTCTTTTAGAACACGTCCTTCTCCACTGAGACTGTGAAGGTCATGAAAGCTTGGGGGATACAATCCTCTGCAGATGCCCTCACTGCAGTCAGTAGGATAGAGAGAGAGAGAGGCCGAGAGAGAGAAAGAGAGACCGTGTTTTAGATGTTCTATGAGGTTTCTGGGAAACGCGATAGGGCTAGCAAACATGCTCCCTAGAAGCAACCCCCCTCAAACTGGGCCGAACAAAGTGGAGGAGTCTCACAGTAAAGCAGTGAAAAATGGTGAACATCTACTGCATTCAGATTTCCTACTTCATTCTAACTCCATTTTACTGCAATTCTGTTGGAAGACACAACTTCTGAAGCTGTGTTATGGCCCTTTAAAAACATATTACTGCTGCCACTTTCATTTGTTACTGTTCTTGCGTGGCAGCCTTGTACTGATATTCCTCAAACATTCAGATTAAGGTTTTGTTCCCTAATCCTAATCACTCAACTTCTGCAATCAGTTCATTGTTCATTCTTGAACTGCTTCACATACACAACCCATTCAAAGTTTTGAGCTCTGGGTCACATGTCCAGTCGCTGCATCTACACATTGTAAATTTTGTTATATGAAACATGATTTCTATTAATATACATAGCACATACACCAATGCATAGGGGCAGTAAAACTTTTTTTTTCTCTAGAAATTAATACTTTTATTTAAAAAGGATGCATTAAATTGTAAGTGTAAGTGAAGACTTTTACATTATTACAAAGAATTTATATTTTAAATAAATGCTGTTATTTTGAACTTTCTATTCATTAAACAATCCTTAAAAAGCACTAAATCAGCATATTAGAATAATTTCTGAAGGATCATGTGACTGGAGTAATGAATGCTGAAAATTTAGCCATGACAAAAATAAATTCCATTTTAACATATATAATAACAGAAAACATTAAGTCATGACAATAATATTTCACAATATTACTGTTTTTACTGTATTTTTGATCAAATAAATGCAACCAGTGGTCAGTATAACAAACCTTTAAAAAACGTATCTGTATCTGTAAAAAAAATAAATAATAATAATTAAATAAATATGTTATATACATTAATATGTAAATTCTAGTATAGCGTATTTATACAAGTATAGCCAAATTATGCATATCTCATATAATGGCAATGACACTAGCAAAACCAAGGTCATAAATTTGACTCCCAGATATTGCATGAACTGTTAAAAATCATATCATTAATGCAATTTAAGACACTCTGCATCTATTAAATGCATAAATAAATAAAATGATTGCACTTGAAATAACTGATGGGAGGACGATATAGCTTGATTTCCCAAATAATAAACAAATGCCTTATTTTAATTGTTTGCTTGTTTAAGCCATTGCACCTGAATTTCTAACCACAAATTGTTACCATCGTTCAGCAGTTCGGGCGAATCCCTCTCAGCCCAGGAGACAGCTGACAGTGTGACATGGAACCAGAAAGGGGGGAAAAGAAAGAACTTTTGCTGAGAGTATTTCACATTAAAATGACAATAGTGTGTTAAAGCTGAGTACACAAGCTGAACTGAAACTCTACTGGATATACCTGCAGAACTTCCAGACAGCTCGGCAGAAGGAAGAGGCTTTCCAAGGTAACACCACTGTGTGTTTTGGGACATTAGCATTCACACAAATTAGCTGGTCGATTTCTACTAATACAGTCTTACTGGGCAAGAATCCTCATCTTTATTCATAGCCATTCTTGTTCCCCTCAACACATTGAGAAACATCATTTCAGCCAGTTCTTTTGATAAATAAAAGCCTGTTATATTACTTCTGTCATGCCATTGTGTCTCTATTACACAGCTTTTTTTCTTCTCTCATATTCTCCAGTGTTACAGAAAGCTGATGCAAAACATCTCATGCTTTTCTAGCTCAAGAGATCTCACATCTCAAAAGATATTGCTCTCTTGACAAAGCCTTTAATTACAGTCTAGCAATGCTCACAGAGCTGAATGACTTTGCAGGTTCTTTTTTGCCTTTGTTATTGGACTGGCTGGAGTAATTAGACAAAGATTTTATCAGTTGGTTATGGATGGACAGAATGGACCAATTCCAAATGGCACTTTTGTGCCCCAAAAAGGGCACTGCAGAACTCATAAAGATGTTCCAAATGGAAAAAGCATCTGGATCCCTTACAGAAGGGCCCATAAGATGGTTAGTGAAGTGTACAGGAAGTGGTTACACAAGCATATGTGGAAATCACTGCAGATTCCCGCACAAAATAACAACAAAACTACTTGGAATATTAATTCACTTTTATATTTTTAAAAGCATTTTTTCACTTAATATTTATTTTAAGTATATTTACTTTTTAATTTGAATAAAAAAAATATGATTTTATTGCAATAATATTAAATGTGAAACCATTCCAACGCTTTTATCACAAACATGGTCATTTTTCACATTCACAAACAAGCATTTATTAAAACATGGTCATTTAGAGGTTCAACTTAAGCATTTATGTGAAAATGTGAAAATGACTATAGACATTCCTCCATTTTTCCATAATATTTATTTATTCCTGCAGGTTTGACTTATGATATGCTGCACCGCAAATAGCAAGAAAACTTTTAGAAATCAGGATCCGATTGTTCAGACTGAATCACGTTTTCAAACTCAGATTTCAAACCACAGAAAAATGGATTCCATGTGCGTTTTTACTGTTTGGACTATAAACAACTAAACAGATTTGAGTCAGTAGTTGATCTGAACACATCTTAGCCATAACATTCACTTCCCAGATATCTTTCTTTCTTTCTTTCGTTTTATTTATTTATTTATTGACTTTTTTGGCCAATTTAAAGCTTTATAAGTGCTAAAGTGAAATGTTGAATAGTGGCCAAAAAACCCATCCAAAGGTATAATGTTCCTTAACATTAAAAACAGACATCAATAAACACTGGTCTGCATACTGTACAGTAAGTCAATGGTTCTTTCACTGCATCTTGTATAAGCCAGTGACCCCTCCTTGGCAATGTCTATTATCAGATGAAAGTGTCAATGACAACTTTCTGGCTCCATGCGACCTATGAACAAGCAAATAAATGATCGCAGACCCCCAGGTTGCCCTTTTCACTAACACTTATCCCAGATACTGGTCATATTGATTATATATGCTGAAGGATACAGTACAGATTCGCTTCCGCTGAATAGTCACGATCGTATTCAACAGCCTGCAGGAATGTCCTCATTGTTTTCAGACAGTAACTGCCTATGAAAGATAAGGAATGATTTCAAAAGCACATCATTAGAGCATTTGGGTTCAATTTGCTGATCTGCACATGAAAGTCAGAGCTGCAGGCTGATAGTCTGACCTAAAACCCAAAGCCAGAGAGTGTGATGTACCTTCTCGGTATTAATCACACTGTTACAGGCACAAATACAGATGGCACGTTACTGTAAAACCCAAATAGGACACACATGCTTACTGATGCTCACTGAAATCTCTCGGTGTAGGCCCCACAACGGCCCACATTTGCGTGTAAAGACATAAAAGTGTTTCATTTCTGGAATAAATTGAGTGGGACTGAATGAAGACAGATTTCTGTGTTTTTTTTTATCCTCAAATATTGCAAAAAGCTAAGTATTTTTAGAGGGAGACTCTGTGCGCGCTCAACAGTTCTAAATCAATGTAATTTGTGAGAGGATTTCTGGGTTTCTGTTTACCACGGCTGAAAGTTGACCTACATTTAGATTAACATTTTTACTGGATTTATTGAGTGTCACATTTTTTTTTTAAATAATTATACAATATCATACAACAGACAAGCAATACAAACTGCATTTAATGAGGAAAATGGAGAGACAAGTTACCAGATGATGTAGGGGAAAAGTAGGTTTTAGTTTCCATTCAAATTGCTTTTGTTTCCAAGACTGTCATGTCCATCATTTTGAAGTAATATTCATCCTGTAAACAAAAAATAGCAATAAAAGAAACTGTGGCATCTGTTTGTGATAAACAAAGAATTGATTTAGAACATTCCTGACCAGACTAGAATAAATAAATTGGAATAAGCGAACATTTGGAATTAATAAAATGTAAATTAACACACACACAAAAAAAAAAGATTACTTTGAACTTTAAGTTTTTACAGAATTAAACATGTAAAATGCATGCAATTTGGTAAACATTGCATGATACCAAATATAAAATATTCAACACATGCTCTTTTTTATTGAAAAACATTTTTTTCCCCTTAAAATAATTTTTCTGATTTATTTAAATTAAAATGTAAACTACTTTAATTCATTTTATTTATTAGTATTTGTATTTATTTAAATTAAAATGTCATTCATTTTAACATATTCATGTTAAATGTGAAACCATCAGGTCAAAGCATTAATCTTTATTAAGCCCAGATCTTCATTTTATCCTCATTATCTAAAATAAAAGAACGGGTACAATTAATGAATTGAGACATCACACTGTTTTAATTCATAATTCCATCAAAACAGATGGCAGCTTATCAAAGTGTTTTCTGATATTTGAAGAAGTCTGTGTGGGACTGGTTATTCTTTTTCTAGTGCAATATACTGGGAGACTTTTAAGGGTTAAGTCACATGGTTCTTGCAGTCTCTGTTACTTACTGCTTTTACAAGCCCATCAAACACAAAGGCGTTACAGAACACCAGATGTGCTGGACATGACCCCTGAACCTGCTGCTGCATGCACACAAATATCTGTATGTATATGTCAGCTTGCAGGTGTTTAAGACCCATTTACACATATGCACTTACATGCATACACTAAAATACCCATCTATAAAGGGAGCTGTATTTTATCACTGTCATGCTGGGGAGGGGTTGATGTAATATTATGATTTCCTTTCCTCTCCGCTAAATTGCACAAACTCTAAAAACGCTAAAAATGTACGGCCATGCGTGAAATCTCCCACAGACTGTTCCGCTTAGATGGACATAAATTATTCACAGTTGCCCCTTGCCCCTGTTCAAAACGCTTGGGGAATTTTACCGACAATAATCTTAATACTAGATTTTTATTTGCAACAAAATCGACTGTCATCATTCAGAGCTGCATTTTTAGCAGTCGTTCTGCATTCATGGCAGTAACAGTACCGGAATTATCACACAGAGTTAACAATTTCAAAGCCGATTTATTCATTTCAAAGCCCTGCCTCCAATGCATTTCAGGCTGGGTTTAGTACAGAGGATCAATCTGTCGCAGGCCTTTGAAGCAGACACTGCTCATAATGAGTTGCAGCACAACATATGGTATAATGCATTTCAGTTTCCAAAGACCGTCAGACAATATGCCACATGAAAGCTCTGTGTCCAAACTAAAAGCAGAGGGAAACAGAGCTGAGCAGGCATGTAGTTTAAGACTGGGCACAATTACTAAACAGAGAGAGGCAGATTAGAAATGATTGTCTGTGAGGCAAATGTTTACATTAGGGGTACAGAGATTCAGATTTGAAATTGTTTGCATGGCTGCAGTATGACAAAACCCGAGATACATGTTGAACTTGCCGAAAGAAAAAAGAAAAAAAAACATAACGGTACTTGTACACCTATTATAGAATGATGGTCAGATTTACAGCTTCACACAAGATCTTCAGGTGAGTAAATCATTCATGAGGTTTTGTATTGTGTATGTGCATTTGTACTGTACCTTCAAAATATTTACAGTGCCTGAAACGCCATGCATTATGCCGAAAATCATTTTTAAAAACCATTTAAAAAAACAAACAATAAAGTATTACTATACAACAGGTGTATTATTAATATTTATGCAGTTTTTTTTTTTAAATAGCACTGGAAATATTCAGTTATTTTGTTTTTATTTTATTTTGCTCGTGTTTGTTTTGTTTTATGTCCTTACATATAAACATTCAATGCATATAGTCTACACTGAATCTTTCACAAAAAATAAATAAAAATAAAAAATAAAATAATTTATTTTACACACACACACACACACACACACAGTAAAAGTTGTCATTTAACTAACTGCATGAGTGAAAAAAAAAAAAGGAGATTAATCTGGTATCCCACCCCACCCACATCGACTCTTAAAACTAGTCAAACAAATTTCTGAAGTGGATGCAGCGAGTTTGGTAAAAGGAGCTCTCGTTGCCATGTTTATTGTAAAAATAAGTTTGTTTTTCATTCCAGTATATTATCTTAAATTATTTTACACATGTAAGAAATTTAGGGGAAAATAGTGCAGTTTGAGCCCGAGTCAAACCTCAGATGTTTTCTGAGAATAGACTCGCACTAGTGATTTGCCTCTCAATTCATTTTATCTCCCGACCCCTTATGGCTGAATATTTGTCACGCTAGATTTCTGTAAAAAGCCCACGGTGGACTTAAAACGCTACTGCTGCTCACCGAGTCTCCCCGGCCCTGTTTATTGGGCATCCGCCCGTTCCTTTATGAAACAGTAGTGCTCTTTGTGGTACAGAAACTCATACTGGATTTGTCTGGCAAGACATGTCCAGCACACGCCCCATCAAGGGGAGCGCTGTGGAAAATCCATCTGGCATTTTCTGTGCTCATAAGAACATTGAGCCAAGTGCAAATTATCCCCCAAAAAAAGAAGAAAAAAAAGAAAGAGGGAAGGGGGGCTCAGTGCAACTGTTTGACTTCAGTTTCCCGCTCTCCTTATTACGTGGAATGAGACGTATGAAGGGAAAAACATTAATCAGTGAACCCGAATCTTGCAATGACTGGAAAAAGCCCTGTGAATAGTCATCTTGAAAGTCTAACTTCACACATTGGCCAGATTGTAAAATGGATAAATAGGTTGCCAACCCAACAGACCCTCCTCCTTTTCCCTCCCCCTCAATATCGCTCAGACCGCCTGAAATAGGTTAGGCATGGAAGTCATTTCCCCTCTAGGTACTCCAGCCCTGCTGTCCAGACTCAACAAGGTCCTGAAATATCATTAACATCTGATTTTCGCCAGCACTGTACAAGTGGCCCTTTGTTCCCCTCACACTAGACGGGGGGAGCGCCTCTACATTACCATATCACCAATGTAATTACACCTATTAGAGTGGAGGAATATAGATTTATTCCTTTTTTCCCTCCATCTCCACTCATTTGCAGAAAAACAGCATGTGAATATAACTATTGTGAGCATTTTAATTTCAGAAAGTGGTGCGGTATAATGCTATATAAACATTACCTCAACCTTAACTCATAGCAGAGACCATTTGAGGCAAAATAGACTAGTTAACTTAATGACCCACACAATCAAGCCTTTGTGCCTCTGCCATCATGGGTCGAAAAATGTTCCCATCTTTCTGTGGTCAGAAGTCGCCGTGATGAAACAGGAGGCGGCAGAGAGCAGAGCGGGAATGACTGGTGAATAGTCGCGGCTCATGCCAAGAGTCCGGTTAAGTGTCACTCGTGATTATTTTCATGTATTGCCACTGTCACTGTGTGCCCGTTGTGCTATTATGCTCCAGGGTACATGCAAACGGCAGCCACATTTATGTTTCCTTTGATTTAATGCATCACAAAACTAATAAACCTGTTGTGTATTTCGCTGATGTCACTGCGTGTGTGCTTTGGGAATGATTCATAGCAGACAAGCTCCGATTTGTCAGCTTTATAAAAACCTACATCCTGTTTCAACATTCCTTCATAATGTTGTGCAACAATACCGCTTTCTCCTCCCCTGTAAACAAGAAGCAACGAGGACACAGGATTTGACATTACATAATTAAAATGACATTTGCATGAATGTGGTTTAGAAACATCACAGCAAATTCCTGTGGTCGCCTTATTTTAGTTCAACATACCCGAGCCTTGGAAAAGAAATGGGCAGGTACCAGCAGACCCAGTTATAATAATATGGATATAACACAGGCAGATATGTCTATGAATATGTTTAGATGCAATTTAATGTCCAAATTTGTTTAGTGTTTATCATCAAACAGATTGATTGTTATCTGGCAAAGAGAATGTGTGTGATCAATAATTAACAATTGCTGCAAAGAGAAGCGGTCTGCTTTAATGCCACCTTAAACTTCAGAAGGATCTGCATGTGGTAATGACAGACAGAGCTGTTGCTGTAGTTTGCTAGCAGCATGCAGATGTGACACACCCCAAATCTTTAAAAATTAGTAACTCAGCTGAAAAAATGATTGTCAGTCCTAAATTATTTTTATCTGTTCTGTAGGGGGAGCAGTTCAAGCCATGATCTAGGGCTTGCATAGACTAGCCGAGTAGTCGAATGATCGACTACTTCAACCACTAGTTGGCGCTGTCTGAGACAATCTACTACTCAAGAATGCATTTACCATAATGCAAACAAAGAGTTTGAAAGTACGCCGTGAATTTTAGGATTGCAAAATTTCTAAAGCTGTTACTTTCAATGACATTATCTATGTTGCATGTTAAATTTAAATATGTAATGTAATAATTAGGGGTGTGCCTGAAGCCCAATACCTTATTCGAAATGGCACGGATAATGGCTTAAAAAACAAATAAGGGAGAAGGAATAATTCTGCCTGAATATTCGGCTGAGGCTGGCACAGTCCGGAGTTTGCTAGATAAAAGTTGAGCCAGGGGATCAGCGCAATATTATAAAGAGACCTCTAAAGTCACGAGTGTGAAGTGAATGTAAAGCTTATGAGTGAAGCAAATCAAACACTGCATTGCTGTTGCCTCTCCATGCATCTATCAGAAATCAGAGCTTTGCAAGAGTAATTTCACCTATAATAATACATCATACACGTCCTAATATTTGTATACATTTAAAATGATTTAAACCTTGGGCTATGATATGAAACGAATGAATGTAATAAGCAGAGCATGCTCACCAATCAAACAGATACGTTGCACGTCTCAGTCTCTCAAAAACCAAACCAGTTCTCTTTCAAGTGTAGGCTAATAATCAACTTAGATACAAATACATTTTCTACTTGGCCTACATGTTTGCATCTTTATCTTTTGCTGGTGCACATTTGTTTAGTGAAGTTCAATAAAAATTCATACTCGCATAAATAATGCTACGTAATGTAAAAATTTGCGCATTAAATTGATTCAGTCATGTTCAATTGATCACTAAACATTTGTCATGACACCTCTCTGCTTGCATGATAAATATTATATTAGAAATTAATAATTATTTTAGTTTAACATGACATACTTTTTCAGTGATGAAAAAAAAAGATAATCATGACGGTATCCGAATGCAGATATAAAAAATGTTGTGTGATTGTTACAGATACAAATACGGGCTGTTACATGAAAATGTAAATATGTAATGTCATAATTATAATGCTTTGACAATTTACATATGTAATTGTTGCACAAGGCTATGAATTAATAAGCATTTATTGATAAAAACTATTTAATGTCTTTTAATTTATAGTAGCATGAAACACGAGTAGTCGAGTAACTCATGTATTTTTTTTTTTTTTTATAAAAATTGACTAACACAAATCAGTAGTCGTGCAACCCCTACCATGATCAAGGGGGTGTTTGTACCCTTTGAAATCCACCTGTGTTCAACTGAAGACGGGAAAGCAACTGTGACCCAAAATAAAATGATCAAGCACTATACAAGACATGCAAAAAACACTAAGCAACAATATAGAGGATGGCAAAAGAAAAAAAATTATTTTATAACATTTTATTTTATTTTATGCAATATTGATATTGTCTTTTATTTATTCATTTTACGTTTTCTCCTCTTTTCCAGCTTTTTCGAGATCCAGATATAACACAAATATGTGTTACAAAAATGTGGATCACCCATAAGAATAGCCCGTGTTGCAGGGATCCTTACTGCATCCATGTGGAAGCGAGACATCGCTAGGTTGAGTCACTGCACTAATGGCTTTTGACAGCCCAGGCGACGAGCACTAAACTGTGGCCTCATTCAATAACGGTAATACAAACTACAGTATATCATAAAAACGAGCTCAATCCCAGGCGGAATAAAACAGTCATAAATGCAGTCTGCCGTGTCATGGCACAATTTACGGGACTGAATGCAAACTTACCTCTCAAAGTCATTAGCCTGAAGCTGGCTGCCTTTACTCGCATAAAGTGCGTGTACAGAGAGTCTGCATGGGTCAGGATAGATTCTGACGGGTGAGGGAGGTCAGGCAAGAATTGAGACTGGGCCGAAAAAACACCAGCTGAGCTAATAGAGACACAGGTTTATGCTAAATTCTATCAGTGCACCTTATAGACCTCAAGATCTCCATCCTATAGCTGGATTGTTGCAGAGTGTGAGAATGTATGTGTGTGTTACAATGCTGTTCAAAAGTTTAATAAATGTAACAAAATAATAATAATGTCTCTTGAGCACCAAATCAGCATATTAGAATGATTTTTGGAGGATCGTGTGACACTGAAGACTGGAGAACTGCTTGCTGAAAATTCAACTTTGCATCACAGGAATAAATTGCATTTTAATATATATTGTGAAGGACAGACAGTCAATCTATCTCAAAGTTCAGGAGAGTGAGTGATTAGCTGGATCTCACTCAGCTCTCATTGCAAGTCTCACATTAATTGGCCTGTGAGACTGTAGACTGCTGTCTCCCACCATTGAGTTAACCATTAAGGTTAGGATATCTGTAACTTGCGTAGTATTATTCAGTGTTGCAGATATCCAGCTAATTAATCTGTTAAAGGCCTAACGAGCTGCGCTGCTGCATTGCCGGTGGGGGAAACGGCTGATGATATAACCATTACCTACTGAGTTATGGAGCAAAGGTTTGGAGGAAAAATGTCCCATAGAATATAGAAAGTCATACAGGTTTGGAATGACTAAAAGAGAATGAGAATGTGTAAAAAAAAGAATTTGCATTTTTGGGTGAAACAATTGTTTTAGTTTATTTATACTATTATAACACAGCAATGACTTTTAAGGTTCTATCTACATTCCGAGTAGTTTTGAGATATTGAGCTTCAAAGTTTTAATGTTCAATTCGACTGTGTAGATAGAACCTTATTGTTTTTTATATAAAAAGTCCCATAATGTATACAACATTAAATTTAAAATTTTGACAAAAATGTCAGATAGAACCTTATAATTCCAAGAGGACGATATATATATATATATATTTATATGTGTGTGTGTGTGTGTGTGTGTGTGTGTGTGTGTGTTCTACATTTAAATATGATTTTAAACACTATTATATATGTAAAAATTAACATCTTAATCTTAAAATAATTAACAGTAGAAAACAAGCATTGCAAATATGTTAGCCATTGATAAAGAACACATACAATGGATACAAGCAACTGCTAAATGCATAAATGCCCATGCACAATAACGAATAACTGCAAAACCATCATCTGATAAAGTCCTAAAAAATATGTGAAAATAAAAAATTATATTGTGCATTATGCGTAACAAAACACATCTTTGGGCTTTAAAGGGAAATAATGTGAGATTTGTTCATTTGTGTTTCTATTCTATGGTTCATTGGCCAAAATACTAATTGTTGTTTTTAGCAGCAACAATGAGAAGCAACAATTAGGCTTAAGTATTCTTGTGGATTAGTAATAAATAAAGCAAAATGAGAAAACTGCACATTTTGCAATTTCTGCTTCAATTCAGTTGCATTAAACCTTAAACACCCCACATGGAATTATCTTCATTTGATATAATTACCCCTGACTATCTTCCCACAAGACGGATTTGCCATCTAGTAACAATGGTGGGCATGTTAGGACGTGTACTGACAATTAATCATAACTTTGTTTGACGTTTTTCCCCTGCACACACTTAGAAGGCTGAAGTTCTATTTACAAAGATGACAATTCATCACCCGTCTCAGATTACCCAGCATCCCTTTCACCTGCAAAATTTTGCCCATTCTTTTTTCTCTTTCATTAAACTATCCCGCCTCTGTCAATCATTTTACATCATATGATACTTTTTATTCCACAACTCCAGATTTCAGCCGATTGCTTCAGCCGTTTGCAAAGGGGAGCAAGCAAAAGAGTAACAGAGACAAGTAGAACAAAGTCGACAGAATGAGGGAAGGGGGCATATTGGTATATATATATATATATATATATATATATAACTATAAATACTGTACAGATCTAGACACAGTCTGCATACAAAACTACTCCTGTAGACTCGTGCCAAAGGACCTGGCTTCTTATAATGTGCAGGCACTGATCCGATATGTTTCTGGAGAGCCCTGCTCTTCACTTTCTCCCCGTGAGCCCCTCTCACACATTTTTATAGATCACTATTAAATCGTCAAATTGTTGGGACTTGGAAAAGTTTCATCCTGCAGACTTAATGGCTCTAGCAGGTGCGCATTTAGACGGTACACATTACATATTAAAAGACCTTGAAGCACCAATACAGGCAGTCCGGTGGCTGGTAACTGCTTAACTTTAACCCTCTGGATTCTAAGGGTATTTTTGGGGCCTGGAGAAGTTTTGTCATGCCCTGATTTTTTTAGCTTTTTTTTTTCAGTTTCTTATAAATATCTAAAAGAATTTGCACAGTACTGAACCTTTTTACTTTGTTCAAAATAACTCTATAATACACAGACTAATAATGTGCCTATGCCAACTGTTCTATCAATTTTCCCTGCTAAAGTCCAGATGTCTGTTGATAATAATCAAATATTAATTATCCTCTAAACATTCCACTCTCATGGCATTCAGCCTTCTGGACGACATATGTTTGTTAAAGCAGGGCTTTTATTTACTTCAAAGAAAGAAAAGAAAGAAAATTCGAATCAATAGCATTGATAAATATTTTACAACACATCTTTACTTGAGGTCTATTTTTGCAGTGCGAGTAAAGTAGCGTAACCTATAGTCCAGAAGAGAAATCGTTAAATAAACAATGACCCGCTGCTTGAGTCCAATGTGATGCCTAATTAACCGACAATATATATATGATACCATTTGGAGATGCTTTATTACGAAGAAAACAGGGAAAAGAATAACTACAGCTGTTTGCGCAGAAGATATCCCAAATGTGAGCGTGATATTTGCAAGATTCAATTAGGCTAATGTGAGTTTGAGGTACAAAACTAAAAGGATAATTAATCCATGAGCAGCCAACCAACCAGAAAGTGATAAACTCTCTCTACAGTCATCAGCTTCATGTTTGCTGTGCACGGCTCATGACGTTGATGGTATCTCTTATCAGGCTCTTGGAGTAATTGTTGTGATATGCCAGCATCAAAGATACGCAGTAAAACAAGGCAAAAGAACATCTAGAATATCCAGAGAGCCAATTAACAGATATCTGGATGCACTTAGACACCACAGCGAGCATCTTCACACCCTCCTGCGAGACAAGAAAATGTGCCTGCCATCGATATTCTTCAGCTGCTAATTAATCAGAACAAGTCCGTTTGGGACACAAGAAGAAAAATTGAGTTAACACAAAAGGACACTACAGGCGCTGCTGCAATAGAACGATTCCATAAATTAGTGCTTTTAAAAAAAAAGTTAAAGTAATGCACTTTTTTTTAGGGTTAGTTTAATTAGCATTTAGAGTGCAATAACAGAATTTATTTTACATTCTAAAATCATTTTTGCAACATTACACTGACGTGATGAAGAGGGACTCTGGTAACACATTTTGGCCAAATAAAGGGAATGTTGAAAATCCATCACGTCTACAGACGGTAAATAAATCATGGACAACAATATGGCAGGGACAGGCGTTTCTGAAGCATTTCATACTAACCTTTTTCCCATAATAATGTTTTAATTTCTGGAGATACACTTCAGGCCTGTTATAAATAGTCTTCTGGAAAATTCATCTGTGTATCACAAGGAGTGCATTTGAGACTGCTAATTCAGAGACAAAACAACAACCGAGCCAAGAAACATCATCGGCGAGAGAGACTGATCTGGCAGAAAACTGTTATGAATAATAAAATTAGCACATTTATGAGCTGAACCAGTGTGCAGATGTTGAGCATTTCTTTTAGTTTGGGTGCAGAAATACATTTTATTACACTTTGTTTTATTAAAACAGTTTATTTAAATGTTTATTATGCTAATAATATCCCCTTTGATTTTAGGTTTATCCTTATTGGGACATTTAATTCTCTCAATAAAGGCAAAACCTGTTCCACACTTTTTGTGATGGAGATCAATATAAAATGTGTTTTACATCTAATCCTTCAAAACTTCCGTCTATTCTCTCAGAAATATCACCTTCTGTCCATACATATATTTCCCCTGCAATCCCATCATCCATCTCCAGTTAAAACCTTTAACTCTGAGTCAAACATATGGCCATCTTTGCGATTTATGCCAGTAATAACAGAAATACATTTCAGTGATTTTTTTTTTCTCCGTTTACTGAAACAAATGCTCTTCTCTACCGAAACCTGCTATTAAATCTATGAAACCAAACCAACGTCCACACGTCAAAAAGTTATTCGAAAGCTGTACAAACAAATGACTTTCACCAGGTTTTATCCTATAGTACAGGGTGCTTTTGTGATTGTAGCTTTCCACCTTTTTGACAGATCAATAAGAGCTGAGCGTCTCTGTGTTTGGATTTGTGGTTGTAATGTTCCATATAGTGAACACGACCATGACAGCAGCTAGTCAGCACATTCACACCGGCTCAAAACATCAGCAAAAGAAACATAGTCTCCTACTACAGTGCATTATAAAAGCCTCATGGAAGATCCTGGTTTCAGCCTACAAAATAATTCAAATATGAAATATCAGACGTTCATTAACATGATCACAAATCAAATTATAAAACAGACAAATGGCCTTTGTTTTCTTAATTCTAAACAACTCCTACCATAACCTTTGGAGGATGTTGCTCATATATGATAGTGAGCTCATTCCAAATTGGTCAAATTAATGGTGTTAAATCATCCAATACTGCAACAGTCTCCAGTCTCTCCTTCTGCATCCATGCATTTAGTTTCCTAGCTGTAACTTTTTACAGATGCCTTACTGTTATGACACTAAACTACAAGCCATATTCTGTGAGCAACAGACCCCTGCAGGCTGACTGACAAGCTCACCTCATGTCGATTGTCATTTCCACCCTCAGTCCAAGCTGCATCAGAAACAACTTCAACAAACTGTGTGCAGCACCCATATTTAATTTAGGAATACGACCTCATCAGTCCCAGAGAATAGGTATACTTTGCATGTGAAGTGTTTCAGACAGGGTCAAAAACTGCACTGCCACTCCACCCCATGCAGGTCCATCACCCCGGTCCAAGACCATGTGGTAGGCCGTCCCATGTCACATCCGTGGCCTGGCATTTCTCAGACAAATGCTAACATGTCAGTGGGCGGCGGGCGGAAGGGCCAGGCTGGCAGTTCAGTTCCACGAGCACCGCGGAGCAGTGGACAAATTAACAATATGCAAACAAGGACCTGCCAGTGTTGTGTTTACTCAGAGAGCACAGACATTGTCATGGGGAATTTATTCACAGCCTCACCGCAGAAACACGACTGTAAAGCAGCACTCAGCAATTAAGTTTTTATCACCCAACATCCAGCAGCCCCGTGGCCCCCCTCCCAGCATGCACAGCATGTGTGGGCCGATGATTTCAATCTCATTCTGCTTCACTTCTGTCAGTTCACGGATCAGTAAATACCACAAAGACAAAGCAGAAGGGAGAAAGAATGATTCATCATTTTGTGTTACATAGGGATGGCAGTCCGTCACGCATAGGTGATGATCCGATTGGGCTGATGATGTCATTAAACATCAACGTGAATCAAAACTATTCTTACATCAAATTCGGTCTTGAGTTTTGTATATTTTATGAGAAAAGCATTATTGCGCTGATAGGAAATTTAAACAGATGTTAGTTGTAACTCGAACATGTTTATTTAGTGCTACAGAATTTTTTTTTTTTTACATTTAGCCAAAATGTATATCATATTCTGAAATTTTCCATTTTAGTCAACAAATGTAATACATTGTACAGTACATGATGACCTAAAAGTCTTTAATTTAATAAATTATTTTTAATATCTAAATGTAAATGCTAAAAAAAAAAAAACACATAAAATCGAGATGTAAACTGAAATCATATATCTTTTTTCCCCCTCAATAACTTGTTTTTTCCTGAAGGACAAAAAGGTTGAGAATCACTGCTTTAGTTGACATGAAAATGCAAAATGAAACCAAATTCTCTAGTCTTAGAACAAAATCTGATCATATAAAAGTGATTATCTTCTTGTTTTCACAAGCATTATTCTGCTAATGCTGGACTGCATAGTTGCACAACATTGTCAAATAAGTGTTGACATCAACAGGTACAGTAACTACACCTCCCTGTTGATTCTATGGCAAAGTTAGATCAATAGCCCCCCGCCCACCCCACCACCACCACTTCCCTCAGCCCAATCCATCACCACCCCCGTAACACCCTAGGAACCCTGACAGAAAGATGACAAATGGACCCATCATGTCCTCTATGTCCACCATAACTGGAGTCCATGAGTCCATGGTGCCGTCACTTAGGCAGTGACACAATATATATATATTATGACATGGGTCCCTACCACTTTAGACAGATTGTTGGTTGAACAAGAGTGTGTATAAGCCAACGTGTGCAGTCATGCCAGGGGTCTGGATCAGCTCTCCAGGGACTCCTGTCAGCTCGGACCCGGTTAGTCCTGTCACCTGGGATGGGCCGCAGCATTCATCAGCTGCACATGTCCGCCCTCACTCCAAGTGTATGAGCACACAACGGCACATTGGGTTCCACTGATAACAGCAGAGCTCAGACCTGGTTTTAAAACAAACAACGTAAACTTTAATGATTGTCTTTAAATCAGATGTTAATAATAACGGATCCTAAGATACTAAGATAAGGTCTCTCTGAGCTCTGGGGTTCGCAGAGGAACTTAATGCACCATTGCGTGTTCATCCTGCAGTATTCATTATTAATCGAACATAAGTTCAGATTGTTTCTGATGAGTGCAGCCATAGATATGATTTTTTTATTTTACCACAGTCAATAATTACAGAAATGAACCTGTAAACAAATCATACCTTTCATAGAAAAGTAAGGTTCTGTATTAAAAGCAGTTATTTATTTATTTTTATAATATTGCACAATATAACTGGTTTTTTTTTATCAAATAAATGCAGACTTAGTGACCATAGGAGACTTTTGAACAGTAGTAAGTGTGTAAATGAGAAGAGGTGTTTTTATTTATTTATTTTTTCATGACAAAGCATCTCTAAAACACGATTAATTGTTTAAATATAAGATTGAAAAAATGTTAGTATATGCACAATTAAAATAGTTTTGCTAAGCCATTTGACGAATTCTTTGAAAAGCACTGACTCCGAAGAGTATTTCATTCATATATCAGATTATGCCAGTTTTGATGCTAAACAGTTAACAGAAAAGACTAGATTGCAGAAATTGTGTTTTATAGTGAGTGGAAATATGTATCTTGCTACGTAATCAATAAACCACATTCGAAATAGCAAATATATACTGAAAAATACGATTAAAAAAATAAATAAAAATTAGCAACACTATTTGTAGCGACGTTACTTTCTTAACACAGTATGTGTTAGTGGCGTTCAAAGTACAGCATTAGTACCAAAGCACACGGGCCTTGTTGGCTGCAAGAATTCATCCTCTGACATTGGACAAACCTCTGTTTTATGCTCCAGAGATGACAAGTCACCCTTTACACTCTACTAGATTGTGAACAAATGGTTTCATGAAGGGATGGGCCCCACACACCTGCCTCCATACAAACACCTGCAGCCAAAGGTTATCCTGCTTTCTGTAAATTTACTCACATGTAACTCTCCCATTTTTCTTTGCAAAGACACTTGAGATGTTGTTTCGGCAATGTCACACACGCGGATGCTCTGTTCACAGCTTTACGCTGTCCTTTAAATGTCAGTGGTGAAATGTGTGAGGTCCCAGCATTGCCGAGTACTCAGAGTCTTAGTATTGATGCTCAAAGCCGTATCAATGAATATGTCACAGTTGCACGGCCCTAAGGTGACAAGTCTGTTATGCTTTTTAAAGACTGGAAACAATTTTTGACCTCAGACATGCCTGTGCTGAAGAGATACCAGAAATAACCATGTATTCATGAAAATGTCCCTGAATGTCAACATGAAGCAAAACTGAAGCTGCTCCTAAAAATTATTATTTGTCCTCCTATGCAATAGCACCACTATTAGGTAAAAATGACATGTATACATAAAATTGAATCATATAAGTACAGTAAAAAACTACAAAAGGATGATATTATATTGAAGTATTTGCAAAGACCTGAAATGATTAACTTCTTCTGATCATGAACATGGAGGTGGAAATGTTCTGGATGGAGGTTTTTACCTCTCTCACTGAGGTTGACTATTTATCTTTATTTTTTTAAAGCCTACTTCTATACTTTTACAAATGGTCTCTAACCAAGCAATTCTCTGTAATATCTGTTTCCTAACTCCAAATCTATCCCCAGAGGAAAAGACAGTCCTTGTTTAATTGCTGTTCTAGCAGAAACTATGCTGCATAGCTAAAATATCATTTTAGAAGTCTCATTAAAATTTCATGAGTCTTGGTCTATTGACATTTTGAAAAAGCATTGTTTTCACAGATCTCATCTGAGCCGGATTCATTCATGATGACAGGCCATCCTACTAAACAGTAACTGACTTCTGTATGGAGCTGGTCAAACAAAAATGCATTTCGCTCACTGGGTAGGTGCTTGACCAGTGTGTGTACACACACACTTTTTTCTTGCTCTAATTTGAAAAATCACATTAAAACCATATTAAAACATCATAATTGTAATATCTCATAACATTAATTTCGTGTTTCATTTGTAATTAATATTTTTTACACAAATTATGTCTGACATTCTTCAACTGTGGCATTGGTTAGGGTACAATGAAATATTTTAGCAGAAGTGTTCCTGTTGCTCAGTGGTAAAGCATTGTGCTATAAAGCGCAAGGTTGGGGATTCGAATCCCTTGGAACATGTGATAGGTAAAAATTTATATCCTGAATGCACTGTAAGTTCTTTTGGATAAAAGCATCTGCTAAGTGCATAAGTGTATTTATTTAAGTTACTTCTTTCATTCATAAATTGTACATTTTACAAATAATTATAAAGAAACAGCGAGAAACACATTTAATTAAACATGAAATTTTACATTAGAAAGACATTTTATAATCCTTGTAAAATGCACTCCAATTTTTTGTTCACAACTTTAAAAATGTTTTTTTTTTATATAAATAACGACCATCAAAAATTAGTGTACTTGGTTACCAAGCAGACAACATTGTCCAGTGAAGAGCTGGTTTGAGATGAAATATGAGGCAAGATGTGTGAAGAAAAAAAATATTACATCAAGATAAGTATCACAGAATATTTTACAGCTTCATTTCTATCAATCATTTTCAAATTATGCAAAAAGTGTGAAGATATGATTTAATTGTGTTTATTTAAAAAATCTAACAACAACATTAGGCTTGTGAAAGACAAATGAGTAGGCTGTGTTATTCCAAAAATGAAAAACAAATGTAAGATGTGACATAAATGTTCATAAAGTTTGAGAGAGAAAATGATCATTCTCTAGTAATGCATGCATAAACACTGTTTAGATCAAATTAAAGCATGAATATCTAGTGAAAATGTGATAATTGTGTGTTTTTAAAATAATTTATTTTGTAAAAAGCAAAGTGCTTGCATATTCTGAGTAAATGCATGGACTCTCGCTTTTCTCTCTCACTAAACACACACACACACACACACACAAAAGGGGTGTTTTAAAGGTGATCCTTAGTCTTCCTGGCCTAGATTTGCACACAGGGAATCGTCACCAGCTAAACTGACAGCCTAATCCTTATTAGTGAATGTGCTTACTCATAAACCCTGACCCACCACGCTCCTCTCACACGCTAGCTCTCCTCTTCACTCTCAAAGTGAAGGAAGAGGTCCACTGACACTCATGCCTCAGAGCAAAATGAACGCAAAGCAAAAAGACGTGCCCAACAGTCAGCTCACAAGCTGTGGGTCGTATGTCTTTTATCACCCTGTCTTTTCAGAACCATCATAAGAATTTCTAATTATTTTCACTCTCCAACCTCATAAAACATGTCATCCCAACAGAGAGACCATATTTTCAGTCCCTGCATTAGCCATAGATCTCAACGAATCCTGTTTGTAATTATCAATTCATTTGGGAATATGGGATTTTCTTTAAAAATAAAGGATTGTTTTTTCACTCGGACGAAAACCACATCATACAGTATCAGACATAGGCCTTTATTGTAGCTTCAAAACCAAGAGAATGGAAACTGAACAATAAGGCGCCACTGATGAAGTCTGTGAGTCCCTAAGGAAGAAAGTTTGCCGTTTGAAGATAACAGGGTTTTTTCTCTCGCACTCAAAGGAAGAGAAGATTTGTCAGAGCATCTCAAATGACACATGAAGTCTGGGCAAATCATTTATGAAACACATTTAACAGAAAAAAATTAAATTACATGGTGTGGGTAGAAAAAAAACCACATGCACCCATAATGGAATTCAGAGAAAAAACAGCATATTAATACAATAAGCTGGCTCTCACTTCAGCCTGTATGGCAGAGATGGTTTGGGACTTTCTCGACTTTGTCAGAACGGGTTTAGGAGGCCATTTATCACAGTTATGTCTGTTTTTCATTATTTGGACAGTGTGATATCTATGCATGATTTCCAAGTATCCACCAAAGCAACAAAAGCAGCTGAGAGGCAGTCGAAAACAAACAAACAAACAAAAAAAGAGCATGGCATTAAGTTTATGTAAAATGTTTCACTGATTCCTTAACAGCTTTCCCCAAACTTGGCACAGGGGGTTTGTCTCAAACTGCCAGGTGGTTCATGAAAATATTTGAACAAAATTCCAAACCAAAAAAGCAAAACCATGGCAAGCAATATGATTCACTGAAGAGATTTAAGCTTTAAATCAAACCACTCAACTATGAGATGAATCAACATTACATCTTTTGATTCAAGTAAAGTTTAGTGTGAAGTGTGAGTGTGAATTTATGTTGTGATACAAAATAAGTAATGAGTGATATTTTCATAACATATTCTTCGGAAGAATGAGTCAAAGACTCATTTAAAGCCAAACCCTCATTCAATTCCTGAATGAACCTTTTTTTGTGAATTGTTTGCGTTAACAAATCTAATAGTGATTCACAAAAGACAGTAGCTATATAGTAAGTGGAAAACACTATGTGAAAAGAGCAGCATGTCTTAATTCACATAACTCAAAAAAAAGCATGCGAAAAGCACCTGGATGACTTGCGCATTTCAGAATCTCACCTGAAATAGCATCTGTTGGACTCTACTATAGGCTACAAGAGGAGTTGCCGATTAGGTATTAGTAGCACTGTGCAGTCTAAAACAGTTATTTGTTTCATTGTTGAATTAATTAGTGTTTCGAACAAATAATTTGAATGAATGATTTAGTCACTCATTCATGAAGACATCTATTTGATTCGCTCTTGAATGAATGAATCAGTGTTTTGAACAAATCATTTGACTGAATGATTCAATGACTCACTCACAAAGACAGTCTTTTACTGCCACCTATTGGTGTATCAATGTTTTTTTTTTACCATCATCTCATCTCTACCAAATTCTTTTCAGCATTTGAAATAAACAAATAAAAATTCCTATGCATGATTGTGACACTTCCCTAGCCGCCGAACAAACCCTCCTAACCTCTCAGATTTACACCTATATCCTTTTTAAAAAACGCATGAGAGAATTAGATTTTTTAATACATTGAACTCTAATTAACTTTAACTCTAATTTGGAAAGCGATCAGTGTTTTAAAGGAATCCAAGATTATGTTAATCTTCGCTTGCAGCATTAATAATTAGCCATGTCTGTTCAAGTTAAGATGAGCTCATTACTATAAACAGAGACTGCTGTGAGTGATTACAGAGCATGGCAATACAGATGACGCTCATTGTCATCCTAATCGCACTCAACACAAGGCGTTCTTTGATGATAATACAACCCAACGATGTGCTTCATTATTGCTCAGAGCAGGTCAGGTCATGGGCCGCTGCTCTTGCACATGCAAATGCCAGATGCTCCCGTGAAGAAAGTCCCTAAAAAAAAATTGAGACACATTTCACCAGCATGTTGTTCCCTTCTCTTCACCTCTGCTGTCTGGTGGATCTGATTAGGAAAGCATAGTCCATTAAACGCAGCTCCCGCCTAACACTCTGTTGTAAACCCAGCTACTAGCTTACAATAACTCAAAACTGAAGCAGATGAGACGGCACAAATGAGTATTCTGGTAGAAGAGGTCTTTAATTTTGTTCTGTTTTCTTTTTTTATGTTTCACTCCCTTTTTTTTCAGAGCAAGGCAGATGGAAGGACACAGAGTGCCCACTCATATGATAAATGAAATTCACATCACTCGGCTCCAGTGAGCTTAAAAGAGGACATTACATTGAGATGTTTGGAAAGCCCTACAAAAAGGAAATGTAACATTTTCTCCTTTTGTCTTTGCTTTTCATTTTCTATCCATATTGTCCATTTCAGACTGTACAGGCAGGTCTATGCAGGGAACCACAAAAGGTATTTGGCATTGTTGGGATAGCTACTGTGAAACTGCAGTGAGCCAAGCAACAAGCTATTCTTAATTCAAAAGATGGCAAGCTACTCTTGTCAAAAAAGCAGGTAGCTATTGCAACTATTTTGAAGCAGTAAATACACTACCGCTCAAAAGTTTAGGGTCAGTAAGACATAAAGATGCATTAAATTGATCAAGGGTGACATTAAAGTTATTTATAATATAACGACAAAATTTGTAAATACATTTTCTTTTTTTTTATTCCTTAAACTGTTCAATTCACTATAAGGAAAGAAAATTCTCAATGCTACATACAAGTTTAAGTTTAAGTTTTTAATAATTGCCTCAGCTTGCTTGGCTGTAAAGCTGTGGGTGCAATGCAATGTGACATAAAAAAAAAAACAGTGTACTGGCACATTAAACCACTACTCTTTGGAAAGCTTGTTAAAAAAATAGCTGGAAAAGCTACACTGTTATGTAACCAGGAGACTGAACTGCCACACTACTGAAAAATGCAGTTAAGAAAGCTATAGCAGCACTCTAACTTAGTTACTCCCCAATACTGAAATTACTGTGATGGTACCAGATTTATAACACTCTAAATACTGTTTACCATGCAGAGTCGGCCATGTTTACAGGTTGCATAAAGCAACTGGGTGCTGGCATTATTAATGTGAAATACAGATCCACAACCAGCATGACATTAACATGGCTTTTGGGACACAAGTAAAACAGACACCAGCACTAGTCCATTCACCCTGTCATCATGTACAAACACACAGAGTCATGAATAAATAATACAAATTATAATAATAATAATAATAATAATAAATAAAAAGCCAGTGTGCATTCTCCCAAAAGCAAAGTAATTTGTAGAGGTGGTTGATATGTTGTGATAATACAGTGCCCAGGTGCCAGGCCATGTATCTGCGAAGTTATGTTGCACCCACTGTGAACATAACTTATTAAGGAGAGCAGAGGAAAGTGTATGTCATTATATGGGGATGTTGAGACTGTTAGATATAGTGAGGTTCGACACCCATGAATATGAAATGCACTCTCATCTGAAAGGCTGGCATGATATTCCATCGGTATATCTCAGGAGACTTCCCAGCTCATCTGCAGTTTGGATCCAGTATAGTCATCCAGAATATTTTTTCTCTGTTTACTGCTGGAAATAGATAACATTTGTTTATTGTAAATACCTCATTGTGTCCATTTTAAAGGATTAATTCAGGGATAAAAGAGAATTAAACCATTGTTCATGCCACCGTTCAAGACGTTGGAGTCATTAACATATGTTTTTGAAAGAAGACACTTAGGTTCGATGAAGGTTGCATTCATTTGCTATACTAAAACATTGATATTGTGAAATGTTATTACAATTTAAAATAACTGTTTTATATTTTAACATTCCTGTGATGTCAAAGCTGAATTTTCAGCAGCCATTTCTTATTATTATTTTATTATCAATACTTTTGAATAGTATTGTATGATGTCCTCATTTCATTCAAACCAACTTCTTTCAATTGAATAAGGACAAAGAGCACCATAAAAAATATTATCAAAAGTGGGCCCACATGACTCATGTGCTATATAACAAGTCTTCTGAAGCCATACCACAGAAATATTAGAAACCATTTCTTTGAAATGGATCTTTTCAATGAAAATAGGTTTAACTGATCCATGGGAAGTCGTGGCCTAGTGCTTAGAGAGTTTGATTCCTAACCCTAGGGTTGTTGGTTTGAATCTCGGCAGGCAATACCATGACTGAGGTGCCCTTGAGCAAGGCACCGAACCCAAAACTTCAGCATAAATGGCTGCCCACTGCTCCGGATGTGTGTTCATGGTGTGTGTGTGTGTGTGCGCGCACTTTCGATGGGTTAAATGCAAAGCACAAATTCTGAGTATGGGTCACCATACTTGGCTGAATGTCATGTCATTTTCAGGAACCATTTGATCTACTGTAGTTGGAATGACTCAATGATTTGGTTGCAGCGGTTAAGAGCTCACTGAAAGTTTTTCGGTTGAACGACAACTTAGTTTTCTGACAAAATCACCCAAATCTATCGTATTACTTCAAAAATCCTATAAATTACTTTTATGATGCTTTTGGATACTTCCTGAAGCTTGAAAATGTCAAATTACATGTAGATCATTTACATGTAGAAATTACAAAGACAAGCATGATGCTTCAAATTGTCTTCCTTCATGTTTCACAGAAGAAATGTCAAACTTTGTAACAAAATGAGGACAGAACGTTAATTTTTGGTCAAACTATATGTATGGCCACGATAAAAAAGGGCATTATTGTCCATAATCAAAATTCTCTTGACACACAAGCTTTTATTGCCAAAGCCTGATTGTGATAGACTACTACTCCTAAACCAATATCTCAGCCCAAGATGATCCCAGTAATAGCAAAGCTCATACAAACTCTTCGACATCCAGTTTAAAACATTATGCATTTATAAACATTCTGTTAAAATAGTTTACATTCCTCACATGACAAACTTCTCTTTAAGTGGTTGGTTTATGGTATCGCAAAGCCTAGTCATTTGCAGCATGTTTCTGAAGCTCCCCTAAGCCACATAAAAAGACACATGGTTTCTCAAATGTCAAAAAACTCAATTAGTCACTTTATTGCAAGGTCATTTCTATGTAAAGGAGATAATTAAAACTACAGTTCCAGAACAACACTGTTACAAAACGGTATTTAATAATGAAAAACAACGGGAAACAATAGAGATCAGTCGGGATCCTCACGCGATTTAGTTCAAGTTCGGAGGGAATGCAGCTCTGCGTGAAACACATCAAAGGCACTGAACATTAAACAAAGCTAAATTTACCGCATGCTTGGCCCTGCATTTACTAAACATGGCAATAACATTCAACAGTCAGATGTTGACTGCAAACATATTGCTCTGCTCGTTCATACAGCAAAAAAAAAATCATAACAATCATATAAATATATTTGAATTTGAGTTCAGAAGATCTTCGACATACTGGTATCTTGTTTGCATTTTACGCAATCTAGTTTGTAAAACAAATATCATTTTTAAAAAATCCTTAAATGATATAAAACATCCGATGTTATATCAAAAAAGCAGGTTCAAGCAATCATATGGGTTTGATCAGGATGATCCTAAAGGTTTGGAAAACCAAGTCTGGACCACAAGGAAAGTATTCTCAAATTGTAACCTCAATTTGTGGTTTTATTATAGAAAACGGAGACACTTCCTCAGCTGCCCTAATGTGCTTTTCTGTAAGTGCACTAGAAAATCATTAGTGACCTTAGAATACTTGCCTGCCTCTCAGTTTGTTTTCAGTCTGTCATAAAACACAGAGAAACAAACATCGTTTAAGTATTTTTATTTCAGCATATGATATTGGATCTTATAATCATAGGCTGTGCACAACCAGAGAGACCTCGGTACATTGAAAGCAAATTTAGAGACATTGGATTCTGGATGATCCATTGAAGACAGCTGATCCAGTGTTATTGCCAAATCTGATACTTATGAAATGCAGAACATCTTGACCTGACAGATTGTTTAGCGCTAAGAAAGGACTGAATTTACACGCCATATTACAGCATGACTTGTAATAATAATAATAAAATGACATGCTCAATCTTGACTATGAATAAAACGTGAATGTGAAAGTCCTGGGAATTGTTTAGAATTAAGAAAAAATGTGCATTACAAATCTCAGTTGAGCTCCAAATAGGAACATGCAGTTAGTAATGTTACAAACTACTTAAGTATCAAAATAATTTAAAGTGACAATAGGTGACAGTGTCTTTTTATCATTATACATTTAAAATGTAATCATGTCCATATTTTCTTTTCAAAAAAAACAATGTTTTTGGATGATTAAAAATCATGGTGACATCAATAAACTACTAATAAAGACAAACATTTTTAGTCTAATTTATTTAGCTATGTTGAAACAGGAGCCACATTAATGAGCAGCTGTATTTTATTAAATATTTCTGAATAACAAGAAGACCTAAATGCTAATGTCTGATCTACATAAAGCAGTTTAATTTGACAACACGCATGTTGGACATAATCTACAACTCTTGTGCATTTGTCAGTAAATTTGAAGCTGGTCTACCTTTTCTACAACAAAACCCTAGGCTGGAACGCTGTGGACTCGACGTCACTAATCTTTCAAGCATCGAGTCTGTCCTTTCCTGAAGCTAATTCTTAGTGTACACCTATAAAAACTCTGCATATTTGTGCAGATGGCTGTTTTTACAGGAGCCTACTGTGTAAGGGAACACGGCGTTGATTCAGAATGTCTGCCAGGGGCCCTGAGCTGAGTACAGGGGCAAGTCCTCTAGTAACACAGCCGCCCTGCACTTGCCTCCCAAACACTTTAACAGGCAATTATCCCACCAAGCAGGACCTATCAAACCACCGGCCAACTCCACACAGAGAAGAACACACTGACAGAGAGAGAGAGAGAGAGAGAGGGAAAGAGGGAGAGGCTTTAAACCTTACTCAAAAAGAAACTAAATAACTAGTTTATTTAGTAACTTTTCAATAACTACATCAGAACTTCATATGAGCCTAGATCCACTTTTCCCTAAATGTTAAGGTCTACCTGTAGATTTAAACCACAAACAACATTAAAAAAAAAAATGATACTGTATATTTTGTGCTTTTCATTCTACTATAGATACATACTTATACCAATAATCTAATAATTATTTTCATGTTAATGTCAAAAACACAAGTATGTGGCAGGTAAGGAATTTACTAATTCATTACACACTAGTTTCTCTTTATACACTGAACGTATGACCATCACTGCACTTTACACTTTACTCTTTTTAAAAAATTGTTAATCACTTATTAATCACAAAACAAATGATGGCTTTCAAGAACACAACAGGGAACATATTTTAACTTCTAACAAATCTCCATCTAAGATCAGGCACTTCCCATAAAAGAGAAGCTGATTAAAAATGATTAAAGGTTAAAGGAGGATCTGTCTCTTGGAAGTAACTAAGCTATAGAGAGAAAGAGACCAAGAGATTCACTACAGGACAGATTTTTGTCCCTCATATTCTCCAAAACAAAATCAAAAACATATTCATTAGTATCACCAAACCAAAATGGAAATTTTCACGTCTTAAAATGCTACAACTAAATATGTTCAAGAACATGAACAGAGGAGCCATCTGGTCCCACATTTGGAGGATTCTTTTATCTGGAAACCATTCTCCGCTGTCTTTCCTTTTACGCATGGCTGCTTGAAAGCTGTGGAGAGCCAGATTAAGCCACTAGTTAAGGATGACATCCGACAATAAGCCAAGTTCTCAGAGCGTTTATGTCCTCTTTAGGTTCAAACAGCACTGACACTAAATAACACTTCTTGCCATGCAAAAAAATGCACTGACACAAGAAATGAGTGTCTCCCTGGAGAAAAGCAAATCTCTGAACAGAGAAAAAACAGAGTAAACCCACATTTAAAAATAAGCAAGCCTTTATCTTTCCTAACACATAGCCTACTTTTTTTTTCTTATTAGAGTACAGAATTGTTAGATCAAGAGCATCCGATTATTTTTGTAATACATTTTTCATAGCCAATGGTATCTCACTCCTAAAAATGAAGGTTCTTCTAAGGTTTCTTTAGATTCAAGAACAACTTTGCAAAGGGTATTATATAAGTTGCTAAAACTTAAAATATTCTGTGTTCATTAAATCTGTGTTCAATAAAGTTTTCTTGTTAGCTGGCTTAAGGTAGAAAAGCAAGTGTTTATAACTGATTACAAGCTAGAGAGAGCATAAAATAAAATAGCAGTTAAAAAGATTCATTTCGGTGTTCAACTACATTAATCACAAAAGAATAAACAGAATGAAGATAATATACTAGATATGTATAACATTAACTGAAGAAATATACTAACCAAAAGTGAAAACGAGGCTTGTTATATCATGTCTACTATATTGTATATTTAACAAAATTATATAATTATGAAAACAGGGTGTCCTTTTGTATAAGAAAGTATATACTTATGTGAGAAATACGGATTCATGCACACAAGTAAAAAAAATGGTTATTCACCCATGTATTTGGACAGTTGACATCTACACGACATGACAAACTTTGTAATATTGCATTTTATGTTAAGACTATATATATATATAATATATATTATATATATATATATATATATATATATATATATATATATATATATATATAGCCAAGCAATACTTGTTTAGCAAGTGTTAAGTGTTTGAAAGTTTAGCACTGTTTATATTCATTAGTTCATTCAAGTAGTTCTGTAGTGTGTCGAATGCATTTTAAAAATCTAAATAAATATTCCATGCAACTTCTAAATTGATTTGGGTTTATAAAAACCATGCAATAAAAAACTGCAAAGATACTAAAACTGTTTCATGCCAACATGATACAAGTCTAAATGACATAAACAGTTGTCGATGTGTGTGAGGTAAAGAAGAATCCATGGCCATGTGAACGCTTACAGAAGAGATCATTTAAATCATATAATGTTGTCTCAGCAGATGAGGAGTCAGTGCCCAAATTAGGTGTCGGTCTGTGCACGAGAGAAAGAAGAATGTGTTACATCACAGACGGTGTCAGTGTGGGCACGGCTGTGGATTCTGGCTGCTGTGAGTCTCCAGAGAGAGATTTACCATGCGTCTGGCACGAGCACATCAGAACTGGATGATCTGCCTTTCCCATAAACGTCTCCTCCCAGCCGCTCTCCGTCCCAGTGCCAGACAGCGGGGGTGTCAGGGATGGCACATA
>NW_020525212.1:7500-91967 GCF_003368295.1 Carassius auratus | reverse complement strand
AACTAACAACTAAGGAAAATCCCTAATTCAGTATCTCAGCTCTTCTTCATTCTTGGGTCTGGCATATCGCATCTTCCTCTTCACAGTACCCCATAGATATTCTATGGGGTTAAGGTCAGGCGAGTTTGCTGGCCAATTAAGAACAGGGATACCATCGTCCTTACACCAGGTACTGGTAACTTTGGGACTGTGTGCAGGTGCCAAGTCCTGTTGGAAAATGAAATCTGCATCTCCATAAAGTTGGTCAGCATCAGGAAGCATGAAGTGCTCGAAAACTTCCTGATATACAGCTGCGTTGACCTTGGACCTCAGAAAACACAGTGGACCAACACCAACAGATGACATGTCACCGCAAACCATCACTGACTGTGGAAAACTTACACTCTGGGACCCTGATTTCCAAAAGAAATGCTTAAATTTATTTTTTTATCAGAGAACATCAATTTGGACCACTCAGCAGCAGTCCAGTCCTTTTTGAAGCGAGACTCTTCTGGCACTGTCTGTTTTCAAGAGTGGCTTGTTCATAGGAATGCGAAGCTGAAACCCATGTCTTGCATACGTCTGTGTGTAGTGGTTATTGAAGCACTGACTCCAGCAGCAGTCCACTCTTTGTGAATCTCCCCCACATTTTTGAATGGGTTTTGTTTCACAATCCTCTCCAGGGTGTGGTTATCCCTATTGCTTGTACACTTTTTTTTTTTTTTTTACCAAATCTTTTCCTTCCCTTCGCCTCTCCTATTAATGTGCTTGGACACAGAGCTCTGTGAACATCCAGCCCCTTTTGCAATGACCTTTTGTGTCTTGCCCTCCTTGTGCAAGGTGTCAATGGTCGTCTTTTGGACAAACTGTCAAGTCAGCAGTCTTCCCCATGATTGTGTAGCCTACAGAACTAGACTGAGAGACCATTTGAAGGCCTTTTCAGGTGTTTTGAGTTGATTAGCTGATTAGAGTGTGGCACCAGGTGTCTTCAATATTGAACCTTTTCACAATATTCTAATTTTCTGAGATATTGAATTTGGGAAATAAAAATGAAAATAAATAAACAATTGAAATATATCAGTCTGTGTGTAATGAATGAATATAATAATATTATAATATAAGTTTCACTTTTTGAAGGGAATTACTAAAATTAACTTTTGATATGATATTCTAGTTATATGACCAGCTACTGTATGTGTGTATAATATAATATAATATACACACACAAACACACACACACACACATATATACATCCAGTAGGTTTTTCTTGTAGAATAAACCCCAACAGGGTGATCAGCAGCCCTGATGTGAAACTTATCTTGCTTTGAAAGCACACCTAAAGAGAGGAAGTTTGCTAATAATATTTAATTCATTTTCAGTTCACACTACTATGTATATGTGCAGGCATGTTTTTCCAATGGATTCTGTGTGCTGCTATATGGACGGTCTCCCTAGTGGTGAACATCATTCTTCATAGTCCAAAGTTTTGGCCTCTTGTTATGCTGGGGAGGAGCAATCTGGGCTACTGGTAAAATCTAACTATTTAATATGTTAATATAATTTGATTACTGCTTGACAAAAATAGTAAACACTAAAATAGTTCTCCTATTCTTGAAAGACTTTCTCATTTATACTGACTGAAATTCCTGTCCCGTGTTTGTTTGTTTTTGTCTAGGTAATATAACTGTAGTTTCCTATCGTAAAGACTATTGGGCTTGGTCTTGGTCTTCTCATATGGGCTTCATTTAATCTGCTTTAGGTTGGGCCAGCTCTCGGTAAGCAAAATTTCATTTCAGAATCCAGTCATTGGCAGCATAAACACACACACACTGATTCTTGCTGCTGATTTTAGGTTTGGTTGGTTTGGTATTGGTGCGGAGACTGTTTCCAAACCAGTTCTGAACTTCTGTGGAGCAGGTCTTTGTTTACTTAGGTAAATGTGCATGCATTCATTTTTTTATTCTTTTATTTTCAGAATGTGATGTCACTTGTAAGTCTCATTATTTGAAATAATGTCTGTTCTCTTCTTTTTCCTCCACTCTTTTTATTTCCCTCATTTTTGTATGTTTACAGTGCCATAGTTTTTTTCTTTGTGAAGACTGATGTACAAAGATCTGCAACATCTGAAGAAACACCATTACTAATAGACCATGTATGTTGACATAGTTTTTAAAAAATGTGATAAAATATCCTTTTTTTTCAAAGGGACATGGTGATGGGGTTAAAAAAAAAATAGAAAATTTATTTTTCACTTCTTTTTTTTTTCTACTGAGGTCTAAATTATTTTTTGCATTCCCCTGAGAAACTTTGCATTTGCCACTTAAAACTGTTCATCAGAATGCAAAATTTTGAGATTTAACGAAATGTTACTCAGAGGAACTGAAAACCATTTAAATATAATTTTCCCTCTCATCTCGTATTTTTTCTCCATTACCATGTTCCTTTAGAAGCTCTTTACATTCTTAAATATTTCATGTTTTGATATTCTAGTTAACAATGTTTTATTAATTTTATCCGAAGACCGTGAACTCTGACTCTGTCGTAGCAACAGATGATTCCTGGGTGGATGCATTAACACCACGCACCAAACGTCTTGTGTATGTACACATCTCACTTACATGACAACATGAGTAAATGTTTTTGTACTACTAGATATAGTATCAACAACAATAAATAAATTATTAAAATTTATAAGTATCTGTATACCGCATCTAACAGAAAAAATGCCTTTATGAATCCGTTTATATTAAGATGTTATGTGTTGCAGTGGATCGTTTCTGGCTGTTGTCGCTGGACTGCTGTATGGAGCATCATTTGTTCCAGTTCTGTACATTAAAAACCATGCATCAGATCCAGACAGCCAGTACAATGGGGCTAGCCAGTTTGGTAAATCAAGATGACCTCCTTATAAACATTGGTTGGATTCTTAAATATGAACTGTGATGTATTTTCTGTTTGTACGTAGATCTGGATTACGTCTTTGCACAATACAGTGGGATTTTCCTCACCAGTACTGTGTATTTCGTCCTGTACTGTGCCATCAAAAAAAACAAACCTCAAGTTTTTCCTAAAGCAGTGCTGCCAGGTAACACCATCACTTCAATTTAAAGGAACAGTTCGACCAAAAATTACATTTTGCTTGGAAATATACTGACCCCTGGGCCATACAAGATGTAGATGAGTTAGTTTCTTCATCAGATTTGGAGAAATGTAGCATTGCATTCAGTGTCTATTAAATGAATGCTCTACAGTGAATGGGTGCCGTCAGAATGAGAGTCCAAACATCTGATAAAACAACATCACAATAATCCACACCACTCCAGTGGATTACTGTGATGTTTTTAGCAGATGTTTGGACTCTCATTCTGACGGCACCCATCCATTGGTGAACAAATGATGCAATGCTACAATTCTCACAAATCTGTTCTGATGAAGAAATAAACTCCTCTACATCTTCAATGGCCTACGAGAGAGTACTTTTCATTAGCAATTTTGTATTTATATCTTTGACTGAACTACTCCGGTAATTAGCATTTCCTTTAGCATTGTTTATCTTTCTTCCACATACCTCTGTTGTTTCCTTGTAGGATTCCTTTCTGGTATCATGTGGGGTATAGCCACGTGCTGCTGGTTCCTTGCCAACAATTACCTCAGTGCTGTAGTCAGCTTCCCTATTATCACCACAGTGAGTGACCGAGCTCACAAGAACGCACATCTTTATGTACTTTTCACATTTTTTTTTTTTCCAATAATGTGCATTTGGTTCATTCCAGGTTCCTGGATTGATTGCAGCTCTTTGGGGTGTTGTAGTGTTCAAAGAAGTGAAGGTAAATACTTGTGTTCCCGCTGTCTATTGCTTTTACATTTTCATACTGAGCCCTTCATCTCCTCCTCTTCTCCCTCAGGGCTGGCGAAATTACATTGTTCTCATCATTGCTTTCTGTCTCGTTCTGTCTGGAGCATTACTGACTGCATTTTCAAAGATTTAAACCTACTTTTAGACAACAGCAGGAAATGTGAAGAAAAAGTTAACACTTTATAAGTTCTTCTTTAAAATCACTTCTGCTGTTTTATATATTTTGAATACTGTAAATGAGAGATTTATCATGCAGCTGAACATACTGAAGTGGAACAATATTGTTTATATCAGGGAGGGATATGGTCCTAAAATAGATAAGATACTTGAAATGTTCTAGCAATATTAGAACAGATGTTATGTTAATGTTATTGGGAACACAATTCAATATATTTGTGTTGTATTTGTAGTAACATACTTTTTAAAAGTCATGTTTACACTATAATGGACCTCATTTCACTGTATGTTTGCACGACAATGAAGCCCATTTTAAAACCATTTAGAACAAAAAAAAAAAAAAATTTGCATGACATTTTCATGAGTTTTGCACATTTTACCTTCAAATTATTTTTTTATTAAGTTTTTGTATTTCCAATTATTCCTAATGGTGATCCACGTGTACTGTAATACAGTATTTTTTATTTTACTGTATATTACATTTAAATGCTGCAGTGCAGTAACTATAAATATTTACTTTTCATGTTACAATATTTTTTTTTGACATTTGCAATGATATTGCATTACAAAAAATGTCATGTAAATATATTACAAAACAAATAAATGTTGAGAATGTCACATGCAAAAATGTTCATGGTTTTAACAGTAGGCTTTGTTTTCTTGTATATATAATCTCTTTCCTTTCTTTTGATTTTGAATAGTCATGATATTTTTGTCATTTTGGCTTGTTCTTTAGAAGTTTCACCCATTTATTGATCAATTAATTGCTGTTGGGTTTTTATTGTTGCCAAATTATATCAGAGGCCTTAGATTTTTATTTGTTGATTTGACTTTAACTTTACTAAAAGGGAAATACAATTAATTACAAACACAAGGTTTGTGGGTCGTTGAAAAATAGTTGAAAACTTGATACAGCATGTAATAAAGGAAGGAAGAAGATAAAAGCACTGAGCACAAAGAAAAAGTAATGTATAGTGCTGGACTGCCATGCCAGGGGATGAAGGAAGACCAAAGGGAACTTAAAAAAAAAAAAAAAAATCTGAATGTACTAATGTTCAACAAAACGTGTTTACTTCAAACTTTTCAAAAGGTGTTTTAATAAAATTTAAAAATCTTTCAAACTGATTTTTTTTTGTTTTTGGTCACTGTAGCTCAATGAACATATCTATATGAAACGTTAAAAATTTGATTTATTTGTCATATAACGTTTCCTACCTAACAAACTGAGTTTTAAGTAGGCTTCTGACTAATTGTCAAAGACTCTCTAGTTCTTCAAGATGACCTCCTCGTGAGAGATATGTGGAAGTGATGTCCTTTAGCACCTCTTGAAGCACATCATTGATGTATATTACAAAATCATCACGTACGAAGGCGTATAGCACAGTTTGCTCGACAGAGAGAGGGAAGGGGGTGTTGTGGACACGCTTCAGTTTGGTTTCATGGGAGCAGGGAGGATTGCTGAGGCCTGTTCCAGGGAGGCCAGTGGACCCTGGGGCAGTTCTGTGGGCTTCTTGTGCTGGACGTTGATGTCCTCCAACACTTGCTGCCAGTGATGGATCTTAGTAAGATGTTTCTGAATCAACATCTCCTTCCTTTGGAGTTCATTCTTCAGTTCTGATGCATCCTGAAATATAGAAACAGTTTATACTAAAGTATACAGTATGTTTCAAAGGTTGGAACGCAACTGTAAATGTTTTAAAAGGTTTCTGGACGAGGTGTGGGTTTAAAAGCAAAAATACGGGTTTTCACCTCTGTTCTGGTTTCTGTACAGACAGCTACAGTCTTTTCTGAAGGAAGAAACTTTCAGTCTGTCTGGCTACATCCAGAAGCTTCTGTTTACACTGATCCACTCCTGAAACGCAGAATCATGAAGGCAAGACTTTACAGGTCAAACCATTGTTAGTTTGTTTTTCATGCACGGGTCCATTTTAAGATTTCAGGCTGTTTCATCTTTGCAACAGGTCTTCCTTCAGATCAGTGGAAGGAAAACATCCAAATTACCCTTTATCTATTTGTGTAGATTTTAGTTGCAATACCTATCTTAAAAGGCAACTTTCTTAAAAATGAGTTTTGTCTCATGTACAGCCAGAAATATCCACTTCAGTAGACTTTTTACACCAAACATTTCAGGTTCACTGCTATCTATATAAAGGTTTATTTTTTTCTTTTTTCTGAGGAATTTTTTATATTTTATTTGCCTCATTTACATAATATTCTATTCCTAAAACATTTTTTTCTGGCTGTATTTATGGAATGATAAATAATTTGTGTATATATATATATATATATATATATTTTTTTTTTTTTTTTTTTTTTTTTTTTTTTTTTTTGCTTAATCTGTAAATTCTGTTTTTTTTTTTTTTTTTTGTAGCAGCTCATGGTATAAGGTATGAATATGGTAATTATTAAGTACTTATCAAAGTTCCCTGTAATTATTACTATTTTAAATAATAGCACCAGTCCTGATTTCTTCCTGGTTTGTTCCATTCACATAATCTTGACTCACAAGAGATGCAAAGCACGCCTGTAATGATAAAAACATTAAAGGACAGACGATTAAAAGACAATGTCTAGAATAACAAATATCTGCTAAAGTGTTATTTGTCCCTCTATTACCGGAGGGAGCTGTGAGAAGCCCTGGCTGACCTGGACCCCCGGGAGCTGCCGGTGCATGAGGTCCAGGAGGATGCTGACCAGGAAACATCCCGCCCATAGACGAAGCCATTTGTCCACTAAAACACTCCCCACAATCATTCTTCTTCTTCTAGAACTCGAGGAAGGCTAGACACATCACCGGTGTGTTACTGTACTCCTCAGTGTATCTGGATACAGCAATGCGAATGATTTGTGCATGCATGCAACATGTTTAATTATCATTATAAATGCTCTTAAAAGAAAAATGTTACAAACAACAAATTTCCACCACCGTCATTTCCGTCATCACATTTCTCAACCGCAATCGCATTATTTTCAACATTATTAACCTTCTGATGGAATGCATTGTGTTCTAACAATGAAATAAGCTTCAATCATTCAAATCGAAACAATAAATAAATAAATACTAAGGGAAAAATGGGCAAAAAAGTAGATTTTCTGTAAGATTTTGATTTAAATGTACATTTCTTTTAGAAATTGACAGATCTAAATACTCGGAAATTCATGCAAACATATAAATAAATGAGTAGATCCCTATCATTTAACCTCCACTCTCATTACATGGATGAGCTTAATCTGCACTCTTCCATAATATATTGCTGTATTCATTTTCTAAAAAGATGAAACAACTTTTTTCATTTAGACTATATGTCAATAATCACTTAAAATAAATAAATAACTGCAATTATATTATTGATGCTACTATCTATAAATAAAATTCCCAATGGGGAAATACATTACTGCAATTCCACTGTGGTACAGCATTGCCATGGAGACACTGATATTTTCTCAGTTTAGAGTAAATCTTGGACAAAGTTAAACTGTGAATAAAAGTATCTAATTTACTTCACGAAGAAGAAAAAAATCCCCTTGAAAAGATATGTATATGAATTAGGTTAATGTAATCGCATATAATAATTCATGACATGGATTTTTATCTTTTAAGGCTGAAAGGGTATTGTACATGACAATTATACATGCCTTGACATTAAAGTAGGCTATGCAAACTTCTTATCTGTTGCTGAATCTTATTCTGTATCCATGGTGACCTGAAAACCAGACTTCTTATTTTCAGCTTCATGCCGTTGCACATTGCTCATTACACACACGGATGGATAACAGCTCAAATTCACCCTTTTCACCTCCCCACTGACTTGGGCCTTTTAAAGAAAAGCTTGAGCAAAAGAACCAGGCAGATAAAAAGTGACAGCTCGCACAAACAGGTCAAAGAGAAAGTTCACTGACATTTAAAAGAGCTTGAGCTCCAGAGCTATGAAATTGGCAGAAAAATCTATAGAGCATCTGTCTAGTTGTCATTAAGTATTAGAATAATGTTGCAAAGCCTTTTCATCATTACAGTATATATGATAATATTGACTTTTATCCACAAACTTGAACGCACTTTTAGTCATTAAAGTTCTTCCACCAGGTGGCGCTGCTCTATCCGCGAAGAGAGAGTTCATTGGGGGTAATGGAAATATTTCCACAGCTTTTGTCAGGTAGGTTTATTTTTAAACGCCAGATGATGAGAACTTACAGTCTTGGCTACAAAAAGATAATTTTAAGAAACTTTCCAAAAATTGTAGGTTTGTATAGGCTAAATGTTCTCTTAGACTGCATGTGACAAACTGAACTTGCATTGACCTGACGTCTTTGTCCTGAGAACATGCCAGGGTGATTTACTGTGTTCACTTGTTTACCCAGCAGCTATGATATGATATTGAAATTTCAATTTGGAGGATATAATTCACTGTTATTTATGAGGGTTTTGAACTAGGCTATAGGATAGAAACCATCACGTGACAGTTTGCCTGCGTGAGTCCCAACTAACAGGGAACGTCCTCAGAACTTTGGCTAATATTCTCAAGATTCTCTGAACGTTCTAAACAAATATTCTTCCAGAAACGCCAATAGAACTCTTTCTCAAAGTTTTCTGGTTTGCCTTAACGTTCTAAAGACCTCAGCACACACACACATACAAAATGTTATTTCTACATATTTCTTGTAACTTTTTTTTTTAAACGAATTAACATGAACCATTTAGCGGACTTGGATGTTTGTATGTTTTTTTTTTTTTTTTTTTTTTTTTCTCAGAACGTTTAACGTCAAAAACGTTTCATCTTACGTTTGCCTATTATTATAAAAAATTGTATAAAAAATAACGTTTCGTTTTCATTTAATGGAAACGTTAACAAAACCATTTTACACTAAAAAATGCTGGGTTGTTTCAACCCAATTTAACCCAGTGGTTGGACCAAGTAGAACAGTGTAGAACATATTTTGATTATCTGAGTAGGCCTAAAAGACGAAGAAGCATTTATTACTTATACACTGCAAACATTTTCCATTCTAAAGAACATTTTGGGCAATTTAACGGTTCTATGGATGTGAAAGGTTCTTCTACCAGTGAATAATTGTTATTTTTAAGAGAGCAAAAAGCCTCATATTTATCAAATCACTAGAGACCCGTTTTCATCATCTCTTGAGTAAGCTATGCGCGCTTCACAGCGTCGTGTGTGTGTTTTTGGACAGCCGTGGACCCCCGCGTCGTGCAGAGGCGCAGTGAAGCAGCGGTCAGTTCAGTGCGCGCGGGGAAGGGAAGTGTCAGTGCTGCACGCGCGTTCACTCATTCAGACTGATGGAGACTCGCGCGTGAAGCGCCGCAGGTAAGAGTCTGGCACGCGCAATCTCTTCACTCGATAGTCATTATTTCTGTTTTTCCGTGCGCGAAAATCTCGTAATATTAGACTATGTTAAAAACAACCAACCACGCAATTCCATTCAATCCTCCTCTATATGGTTGATGTTATTCTGTTCATTAAGATGCGATTCGCGTTTTGGTTCCAGGTGAAAATGCGGTGGAATATAGGATAGCTACATAGGTTTGGCAAATTTCATAATGGGTGATAAAACAAACTTTACGCGTCCAGACGCGCGAGACCGAGCGCAGCTTAGGGGCAAGAAGAAATGGATCATTAGCTTATGAGGAACGAAGCACCTGCAGGACTTTGATCTGTTTACGATACACTCAATGAAAGCACTTAACTCGTGAGTTTGCAGGCTAATAACGCGCAATAATTGATCTTAATGCTCTCTTCGAAACGGTCTCTCGTGGGAACAAGATCAGATGCCTCACACGCCTGCATGTTCTCCTTGGCTGGGCTTGTCTTTCTCTTTAGGATTTAATAGCACATATCTGATTGTTGCGAGGAGACATTAAGGTAATGTGTTGGTGAGCTCAAATCGAATCGATTTTTTTTGTCTTTTCAAAATTGTATTTCAACACAAAGATGCATATTATTGGAACTGCTTTCTGTGAATTTGTTTTTTATGGTGTTCTATAATACTGGGTGCAGACTGAAAATATCAAGGTTCATTGTGTGTCTTCATTAGGATGTCTGCTGCAGACATGTTTTCATCATTTTATAACATCATTTTTTTTTTTTTTTTTTTTTTTTTTTTTTGCTTAATCTGTAAATTCTGTTTTTTTTTTTTTTTTTGTAGCAGCTCATGGTATAAGGTATGAATATGGTAATTATTAAGTACTTATCAAAGTTCCCTGTAATTATTACTATTTTAAATAATAGCACCAGTCCTGATTTCTTCCTGGTTTGTTCCATTCACATAATCTTGACTCACAAGAGATGCAAAGCACGCCTGTAATGATAAAAACATTAAAGGACAGACGATTAAAAGACAATGTCTAGAATAACAAATATCTGCTAAAGTGTTATTTGTCCCTCTATTACCGGAGGGAGCTGTGAGAAGCCCTGGCTGACCTGGACCCCCGGGAGCTGCCGGTGCATGAGGTCCAGGAGGATGCTGACCAGGAAACATCCCGCCCATAGACGAAGCCATTTGTCCACTAAAACACTCCCCACAATCATTCTTCTTCTTCTAGAACTCGAGGAAGGCTAGACACATCACCGGTGTGTTACTGTACTCCTCAGTGTATCTGGATACAGCAATGCGAATGATTTGTGCATGCATGCAACATGTTTAATTATCATTATAAATGCTCTTAAAAGAAAAATGTTACAAACAAACAAATTTCCACCACCGTCATTTCCGTCATCACATTTCTCAACCGCAATCGCATTATTTTCAACATTATTAACCTTCTGATGGAATGCATTGTGTTCTAACAATGAAATAAGCTTCAATCATTCAAATCGAAACAATAAATAAATAAATACTAAGGGAAAAATGGGCAAAAAAGTAGATTTTCTGTAAGATTTTGATTTAAATGTACATTTCTTTTAGAAATTGACAGATCTAAATACTCGGAAATTCATGCAAACATATAAATAAATGAGTAGATCCCTATCATTTAACCTCCACTCTCATTACATGGATGAGCTTAATCTGCACTCTTCCATAATATATTGCTGTATTCATTTTCTAAAAAGATGAAACAACTTTTTTCATTTAGACTATATGTCAATAATCACTTAAAATAAATAAATAACTGCAATTATATTATTGATGCTACTATCTATAAATAAAATTCCCAATGGGGAAATACATTACTGCAATTCCACTGTGGTACAGCATTGCCATGGAGACACTGATATTTTCTCAGTTTAGAGTAAATCTTGGACAAAGTTAAACTGTGAATAAAAGTATCTAATTTACTTCACGAAGAAGAAAAAATCCCCTTGAAAAGATATGTATATGAATTAGGTTAATGTAATCGCATATAATAATTCATGACATGGATTTTTATCTTTTAAGGCTGAAAGGGTATTGTACATGACAATTATACATGCCTTGACATTAAAGTAGGCTATGCAAACTTCTTATCTGTTGCTGAATCTTATTCTGTATCCATGGTGACCTGAAAACCAGACTTCTTATTTCAGCTTCATGCCGTTGCACATTGCTCATTACACACACGGATGGATAACAGCTCAAAATTCACCCTTTTCACCTCCCCACTGACTTGGGCCTTTTAAAGAAAAGCTTGAGCAAAAGAACCAGGCAGATAAAAAGTGACAGCTCGCACAAACAGGTCAAAGAGAAAGTTCACTGACATTTAAAAGAGCTTGAGCTCCAGAGCTATGAAATTGGCAGAAAAATCTATAGAGCATCTGTCTAGTTGTCATTAAGTATTAGAATAATGTTGCAAAGCCTTTTCATCATTACAGTATATATGATAATATTGACTTTTATCCACAAACTTGAACGCACTTTTAGTCATTAAAGTTCTTCCACCAGGTGGCGCTGCTCTATCCGCGAAGAGAGAGTTCATTGGGGGTAATGGAAATATTTCCACAGCTTTTGTCAGGTAGGTTTATTTTTAAACGCCAGATGATGAGAACTTACAGTCTTGGCTACAAAAAGATAATTTTAAGAAACTTTCCAAAAATTGTAGGTTTGTATAGGCTAAATGTTCTCTTAGACTGCATGTGACAAACTGAACTTGCATTGACCTGACGTCTTTGTCCTGAGAACATGCCAGGGTGATTTACTGTGTTCACTTGTTTACCCAGCAGCTATGATATGATATTGAAATTTCAATTTGGAGGATATAATTCACTGTTATTTATGAGGGTTTTGAACTAGGCTATAGGATAGAAACCATCACGTGACAGTTTGCCTGCGTGAGTCCCAACTAACAGGGAACGTCCTCAGAACTTTGGCTAATATTCTCAAGATTCTCTGAACGTTCTAAACAAATATTCTTCCAGAAACGCCAATAGAACTCTTTCTCAAAGTTTTCTGGTTTGCCTTAACGTTCTAAAGACCTCAGCACACACACACATACAAAATGTTATTTCTACATATTTCTTGTAACTTTTTTTTTTAAACGAATTAACATGAACCATTTAGCGGACTTGGATGTTTGTATGTTTTTTTTTTTTTTTTTTTTTTTTTTCTCAGAACGTTTAACGTCAAAAACGTTTCATCTTACGTTTGCCTATTATTATAAAAAATTGTATAAAAAATAACGTTTCGTTTTCATTTAATGGAAACGTTAACAAAACCATTTTACACTAAAAAATGCTGGGTTGTTTCAACCCAATTTAACCCAGTGGTTGGACCAAGTAGAACAGTGTAGAACATATTTTGATTATCTGAGTAGGCCTAAAAGACGAAGAAGCATTTATTACTTATACACTGCAAACATTTTCCATTCTAAAGAACATTTTGGGCAATTTAACGGTTCTATGGATGTGAAAGGTTCTTCTACCAGTGAATAATTGTTATTTTTAAGAGAGCAAAAAGCCTCATATTTATCAAATCACTAGAGACCCGTTTTCATCATCTCTTGAGTAAGCTATGCGCGCTTCACAGCGTCGTGTGTGTGTTTTTGGACAGCCGTGGACCCCCGCGTCGTGCAGAGGCGCAGTGAAGCAGCGGTCAGTTCAGTGCGCGCGGGGAAGGGAAGTGTCAGTGCTGCACGCGCGTTCACTCATTCAGACTGATGGAGACTCGCGCGTGAAGCGCCGCAGGTAAGAGTCTGGCACGCGCAATCTCTTCACTCGATAGTCATTATTTCTGTTTTTCCGTGCGCGAAAATCTCGTAATATTAGACTATGTTAAAAACAACCAACCACGCAATTCCATTCAATCCTCCTCTATATGGTTGATGTTATTCTGTTCATTAAGATGCGATTCGCGTTTTGGTTCCAGGTGAAAATGCGGTGGAATATAGGATAGCTACATAGGTTTGGCAAATTTCATAATGGGTGATAAAACAAACTTTACGCGTCCAGACGCGCGAGACCGAGCGCAGCTTAGGGGCAAGAAGAAATGGATCATTAGCTTATGAGGAACGAAGCACCTGCAGGACTTTGATCTGTTTACGATACACTCAATGAAAGCACTTAACTCGTGAGTTTGCAGGCTAATAACGCGCAATAATTGATCTTAATGCTCTCTTCGAAACGGTCTCTCGTGGGAACAAGATCAGATGCCTCACACGCCTGCATGTTCTCCTTGGCTGGGCTTGTCTTTCTCTTTAGGATTTAATAGCACATATCTGATTGTTGCGAGGAGACATTAAGGTAATGTGTTGGTGAGCTCAAATCGAATCGATTTTTTTTGTCTTTTCAAAATTGTATTTCAACACAAAGATGCATATTATTGGAACTGCTTTCTGTGAATTTGTTTTTTATGGTGTTCTATAAATACTGGGTGCAGACTGAAAATATCAAGGTTCATTGTGTGTCTTCATTAGGATGTCTGCTGCAGACATGTTTTCATCATTTTATAACATCATTTTATAATATTTCTATAGTTTTACAATGTGAACATGATTTTTTTGTGATTGTGTTCTCTTTATTTGCATCTGGTATTTATGGCTTAGAATGTATACACACATAAGGATTTATTAGAACATATAAAAACAAAATAACAAAATAATTGTTTTTTCTGTCTCTCCCTCCCTCCCAATCTTTCTCCCTGTCTCATTTGTCATCCGATATGTCACTGTGTTCTTCCATCCCTCTTCTTTATCTCAGTGCTAGTCTGAGCACGTCTCTCCCTCGTTTGGTTCCCATGGCTTCCAGTGACTCTTTGGAGAAAGTTTCATGATTGTTTATCATTAAGTCATGTCTATTCTGAGCAAATCTTGTTTTCAGATGTATGAAACTCATTTAAGCTCTTCAAAAACTCAATTTGAAGATTTTATATATTTCATATCAGCTTCATTACGCACTCGATGTCTCTGTTTCATCAGCGAGTCTCTCCATGGGGCTCTAGTCCATGATCTAATTATATTGTCATGTCAGTGGCATTATACGTGTCTGCTGATTCATTGAAAGACTATAAACGCATTAATTTTATGGTTTATCAGCTGTATTGTTTCAGCTGCCTATAATCACAAGTTTCCAAGTCACAGGAGTGCCATATAATTCATGTGTTTCTGTCTCACCCTCATATGACTTCCAGCTGAGGAACAAAACATGGATACTATGAAGTGTTTTTTTTTTTTACATGGAATAACGATTGACAATGACTATAAAACTCAATTTATGTAGCTACTGTATGTAGCCTATGTTTGTTTCTGTCTATTTATTTATTTATTGGTTATAGACGATCAACATAAGGCCAATGCTATGACAAATATTACATCCTACTGTTTCATTTTAATCCTCAGTAATACAGTAAATAGACCATACATTCTCTTGCATACACACTTTTTATTTTATTTTAATATGGCAAATGCTGTCACTGTTTAATGTCCCAGCACAGCCTCATTAATATGTAAACTGTGAACATAACTTTTCTTGTCTCATTAACATTTAACTTTATTAATTCAGCAGACTGTTTTATTCAAAGTTACTTCCAAAAGAAAGAAAAAAATATACATTTATATATATATATATATATATATATATATATATATACAGTATGTGAAAATGAGACAGATTCTAAAACAATGCAATGCACCATGATATTTTAAAGATGCATTGTAGTGGATGTAGACACAACTTTTTATTTATTTTTTTGGTCTGTATTGTGACATATAGTAGAGTATAACAGCAAATCGGGAAAAAATGGTTTTTATTTGATATTTATGTTGAAGTAATAATTGGAGATATCTAATATTTGCCATGATATTCAAAGATTTCACATTTACAAGGTCCAAAAAAAAACAAACAACAACAAAAAAAACATATGCATGGATGAATCATTCACGTAAGATTTAGAAAACAGATAAGATCAATTTCCATTTCGTGTCAAACAGTGTAACTTATCTGAAAGGTTTTATGGCTGTTGTTAACACATCAGTTCAAGAGACAAACAGACCTGTCAGATTGTCATTCACTGAACGCTCTGTTCTACTGAAGCACAACTACCAAAGTCTTAAACATAACCCAGATATGAGTTATGCATGCATTATTCACCCAAGATACCACAACAGCCAAGCCTCTTGCAGCTTTCAAAAAACATCTAAAGACACTTCTTCTTCTGTCAGCATTCGACTCAAACCTTCAAATCAATAACACCTTCCTTTCACCGATTCTGTTATATCTCTGTCCTAGTGTGTAGTTCTCACATGATAAGTGTAGGCAGCACTGCACCTCCTTAGGATGAATCACTCCTCATTTGTAAGTTGCTTTGAAGAAAAGAGTCTACTAAATGATTAAAAACAAATATCAGTGCGATAAGAGACTATTATTCAGATAATTTATGTATTAATGAGGCTCTGCTGGAACATAAAACAGTAGGGAGGAATATTTATCATTGCATATGACATATGTTGTCCATAAAAACAAAGTAAATCAAACACACCCTTATAATAATTAACTACCATCACACATTCCTTCAGTCTTAAGTGACATTGTGTTTTTGAGTGATATCGAATTGAAATTCGCTGGAATACATTTTTAATACGCTGCACTCCTAATTTGATTTTCTCTTTACAGTCATGCAAAGGCAAATGAATGACTCCTGTTCCATCTTGACATTAAAGTGCCTGCTTCAAATGCTGGTGTATTGGCTTTGTAGCCTAATCTACTCTTAAGGTCACTTTGTAGAACAGTATACCGCCGAGGGAGCAGCCTGTTATTTAGCCTCAGTCTCTCGGGATCAGCCACCGTCTGCATATCCCATTGCAATTCATACACATGAGACTATTGTACTGTAAGCGTATCGGGCTGCTATGAATAAGAAAGTTTCATTAGAGATTCACGGCTGGGCTTCTAGAAATATTTCTGTTGTTCGTTCAATTTATTCCCAATAACTGAATAAGCTGAATTATATAAGCCGGTGAATGTAGAGTTGAATTCGGCTGCTGATAGAGACAGAAGAAGACGGAGTGGGAGATGAAAGAGCCAGAGCCCTAAAACTGGAGGCTTTGTCACCTCTGTTACCTTGACAACCTGCTTCAGACTCTGATACCCAGACATAGAGTTTATGTCTGTGCTTATGTCTGATTTCTATTCATGCCATATTTACAATGTGCAGGTCGCAAACGGCTTACTAAATAATGTTTTAGATTATCTGTAAACAGGGTTATAAAAAATATAATTAGCTTACTACTATTTGTTACATTTATTGAGTTTTTTTCTGGGTACTCAAAGCACTTTGCTTGAAAGGGGGGATCTCCTCAACCACCAGCACTGTGCAGCATCCACATTTTTGCTTGTAATTTATGGTTATTGTTAAAGTAAGTACATGCAATATGTTAACTACATCATGTTAAAATAAAGTTTTACTGTCAGTAGGAAATGCCCAGACATGTGTGTGTGGGTGTGTGTGTGTGTGTGTGTGTGTACCCAGATTTCCCTACTTTACGAGGACCAAATGTCCCCACAAGGATAGAGGGGAAACCAGCATATAAATTATACAAAATGAAGTGTTTTGGAAATCTAAAAGTGCCTGAAGTTTTGTGTGAGGCCTAGGTTTAGGTGTAGGGTAAGGGTAAGGGGATAGAAAATACAGTTTGTACAGCATAAAACCCATTATGCCTATTGAATGTCCCTATAATGATAGTAATAACTCTCTCTCTCTCTTTCTGGGTGTGTGTGTGTGTGTGTGTGTGAGCCAAAATCCATTGGCTTCATTCATATTATAAGCCAGTAGCTCAGTCAGGAGTATTTGATGGCTTAATTTAAAAAAGATTCAAGTGCCAAAATCTTAATTAACTTCTCAGTTCCATGCATACCATGCAGGCTTAATCAAATACCTTTTAGAAATGGAAAACATTATTAATATTATTTTGTATATATATATAATTAAATAAACAGTGGAACACTGTTGGATGATTCATAATTATTGCACAAATGTGTATTACTTGCCCTTTCAAACTGTAAAGTCTTAGGAATAAAGGTCAATAAGGTAAATGCTAGAAGATTAAAAAATCTCTTTATTAAATGAAACTGAAGGGGAACATTTATTGATTTCCATAATCCAGCATGACAGTAGAGGTGGTCTTGTCTTTTCTGAGTATTGATTTAACTGATTTCTGTCTCCACAGTGTGTTGTCAGAATTACAAAATCATGGTCCTGGAAAGGAGTGTATGATATCCTGATATAAACCAACACTAACCAAAGGAGGCGGAACAATGCCGGACTCCGCCCTCTCTCCACCTGTTCCACCAATCACTGCTCTGAACTGTTCCTTGGATGTTTCAAATTACTCCTTCGCTAATCTCTCCACAGTCGCATATGGAGACGAGTGCTACGGCAGCCACTCTTTGTTTGTTGTAATGGCGGTTGCCTACAGTGCTGTGGTACTTTTGGGTGTCGTTGGCAACCTGGCTCTCATCCTTGTTATCACCCGGCAACGGGAACTTCACAATGTCACAAATGTCCTAATCGCAAACCTCTCTGTTTCGGACCTGCTGATGTCCCTAGTGTGCCTGCCGTTCACCTTCATCTACACCTTCATGGACCACTGGGTGTTCGGCGCGGTCATGTGCAAACTCAACAGCCTGGTCCAGTGCTGCTCCGTCTCTGTCTCCATCTTCTCCTTGGTTCTGATCGCCATTGAGAGGCACCAGCTCATCCTACACCCTCGCGGATGGAGGCCCAGCCTGAACCACGCCTGCCTGGGCATCAGCCTCACCTGGGCCCTGGCCGCCCTCACTGCTACACCCTTTCTGTTGTTCTCCAGGGTGACAGACGCCCCGCTGAAGCAGCTGCCCTCGGTGTTTCAGGAGCAGTACCGGGGGAAGGTGGTGTGTGTGGAAGAGTGGCCCTCCAGAGGAATCAAGCTTACCTACACCACTGGCATGCTGGTGCTACAGTACATCACTCCTCTCACCTTCATCTTCATCTGTTACCTGAAGGTAAGACCAGAGAGACCAGTAAGAAAAGATGGCGACACACCCTTATTGTAGCATACAGGTGCATCTCAATAAATTAGAATGTCAAGGAAAAGTTGTCTGTGGTTCAACAAATTCCTCGACACGTCTGTGTGTGTTGGCTCTTGATGCCTTGACCCCAGCCTCAGTCCATTCCTTGTGAAGTTCACTCAAATTCTGCTTGACAATCCTCATAAAGGTTCAGTTCTCTCGGTTGGTTGTGCATCTTTTTCTTCCACACTTTTCCTTTCACTCAACTTTCTGTTAACATGCTTGGATACAGCACTCTGTGAACAGCCAGCTTCTTTGGCATTGAATGTTTGTGGCTCACCCTCGTTGTGAAGGGTGTCAATGATTGTCTTCTGGACATCTGTCAGATCAGTAGTCATCCCCTTTATTGTGTAGCCTAGTGAACCAAACTGAGAGACCATTTTGAAGGCTCAGGAAACCTTTGCAGGTGATTTGAGTTGATTAGCTGATTGGCATGCCACCATATTCTAAGTTTTTGATTTTGTTGAGTGAATTGGTGGTTTTTTGTTTAATGTGAGCCAAAATCATCACAGTTAACAGAAGCAAAGCCTTACACTACTTTAGTCTGTGTGCATTGAATTCATTTAATACGAGAGTTTCACAATTTGAGTTGAATTACTGAAATAAATGAACTTTTACATGAAATTCTAATTTATTGAGATGCACTGTACTATTTCAGTTGTTCTGCTTCAAAATGTCATGTTTAATTCAAAATGTTACTTGCCATTTCTTTGTAACTTTTTGTGAAATTTCCATGCAATTTTCTATATAAATCTATAGGTCTAAGACATCCATGTGTCATGTATATGTATGGCATATATATGTGACCCTGTGTGTGAAAAAACCCAGCTAAAGTCTTTTTTTGTGATTAACTGTTTTCTACATAAAATCATCCTTCACAAAGATGTAGAACATTCTGTGAAAATATAACCTTTCTATCTTTAATATTGACTGAGTAAGGCCATGTCAAAGATTGAAATCATAGTGAAATTAATGGTTGAATTAGATTTTGAGAATTCAGCCTGGATTTCATAGACCGGTCACATATATTTGTATATTAGTACCATTCAAGATTTTGCGGTCAGTTAGATTATATATATTTTTTTAGGAAATTAATATTCAGCAGTGATGCACTGAATTGTTCAAAAGTGACAATAAAGACTTTTACATTGCTGAAGAAAATCTAATGTTAAATAAATGCTGTTAGTTAGATTTTTCTGTTCATCAAAGAATCCTGAAAATAATGTGTTATGGTTTTCACAAAAATATAAAGTATTATCATATATATATATATATATGATAATAAGTGTTAATTAAAAATCAGCATCTTAGAATGATTTCTGAAGCATCATGTGACACTGGAGACTGGATGCTAATGATGCTGAAAATCCAGTTTGCATTACAGAAATAAAATGAAAATAGGTAACAGCTATTCTAAATGGTAAAAACATTTAATAATATTACTGTTTTTACTGTATTTTAAATGCAGAGTTTTATAAAGAGAATTTTTCATTAGTATTCCAAATTTATGCTAATTGTCAGTCATCATTGATGATAGTTGTCCAAACAGAAATACATATACAGAACATTTAGTATATGATTTTAATACAAGTTTTGAGCTTGTGCTGAAGTGGTTATTCACTGTTCAAATTCACTAATCATCTATGCCACTTATGACACATACTGGGCATCAGCATCATCAGACGTCACTGAGTGTCTCTTAACCAAATGTCACGATCTAGAACTCTAGACAGAGATTATCAGGAAATAATTTATTTAAATTATGGCCTGTTCCTCACAAAAAAAATATTTTGTAATATGTTATAGTGCATAAATCATACATAACCCTTTAAAATGCTTATTTGTCTTTTTATTTTGAGTCTGTGGCCTTTATGAACAGCTGTTCCATATAAAACATGTACATTACTGTATGTTACGTTTATTTAAAAACATTCCTATTTTATTCTCCTATGAAAATAAAAATACTGATTTGGTGTGTCACATAGATGAGTAATGACAGAATTTTCATTTTGGGGTGAAATATTCCTTTAAGAAAAGTCTCTATTTATTTTTTATTTTTTTGTATTTAATCTCATTGCTGTCTAAGCAAGAACAAATGAAGAAGTCTCATGTCTTTTTTTCTTTTGGGTTCAGTTCAGAATAATAACTGAGAAGTTTGCCTTCAAGGTTTTTCCTAAAACACTTAACCGACTTTAATACAGTTTACTATGACACTGAATAATGTATCGTGTTTTGGGGCACTACATTGGGGAACGCTTGTTTATTCCATATTCTTATCTCCTACATCCTCCTGACCGGAGTATCACAGCCTCTCGTGAAAGACATTCAGTGGATATTCAAGCAGATGTACTGTATATGTTTGTTGCTCTTCTCTCAGTCCTGGGGAGTTGAGCTTATGTCTGACCTGTGAGGTTAGGGGTGGATGATACGCCACTGAGCGCTTTACAGTTTGACATTTATACAGGCTTATCTAAATATGTCTGGTATTATTTGTAAATGTTAAGCTGGCATACTTGATAGATTTCTATTTAATATTCAAAGAGCCTCAGGCTCCTAATGTGGTCTAAACAAGTAAAGTGATAAACTAACAGTTGTTATCAATTTTTTATTAATGTGGATAATTCAGATGCATTTAATGTGTAAAAATGTATTTTTAAGTTTTATTTCATGTGTGGTTGCCTAGATTTTCATACTTTTTAGCCCCCCCCCCCCCCCCCCCCCAAATGTGATAAATGTGATGATCTGTTACTAAAATATATATTACCGTATATTAAATTTTTCAGCCTTTAAAAAAAATAATAATAATAAATAAATGAGCTTTTATATTGTTATTATACTAAAGATAATTATTAAAATCTTATCTGGAAAAATATTTATTTAGTTTTAAGCTGTTATTACAGTAATGCTGTATTTATAAAGCTTTAAAATATTTAAAATATTTTAAACATGATGCATCCAGGCTGCCAATAAAATAAAATAAAATATACATGAATAATTGTGTGATTCCAAAAAGCAGAATGAAATCCAATTTGGTAAATGTGTTAAATAATCTTGATATATTAAATTAATTTTGACAGCCCAAAAATGTATTTTGTATTTCTAATTTTCCAAATCCCAAGCATCCCCGTGCATGGTAAATTTCCGGCATGGTAAATGATGCATTATACATTCCAGTGACAAGACACTTTATAAAGCCATAAGCAAAAAAAGTTAAATGGGTCAATCAGTGTTGGATAGTGAATGAATATACCATGCACTTCATTGATCTCGTTGTAAAGGATTTATCAGTGCACATTAATTCAAAAATAAAAACTGGTCATCTCAAATCAAAATGAACTGATGTCACTTTAGCCATGTCAGTATAAAGTAATGTTAACCATTATTCATAACTCTTTCCCTGCCAGAGTTTTGAAATTTGCAAGCCAACGCTAGCATTTCTGATAGTTTTCATAAAAATGTTATGGCCCCTGGATTATTTTGTTGTAGGAATATCCTCTGCTTTAAAAATGAATAAATAAATAAGGTTTTATTTTAGCTTCATGCTTTTTTTTAATCAAAATTTGAATGTGGGTAAGTTTCATTAAAAAAAGCTTTGACCAAAAGTCGAGAAAATCTAATTTTTGTCAAAGTCAACATCTGAATCAGTTTCAAATTTATGATCAAAACACAAATGGAGTGTTGTTCATTACAAAAGTGTAATCCCAATTTTTGTTGACTTTTTAGGACTAGAGTCACATTACAGATACAAAACTATCAGTCTCACAATAAAAAAAAAACACACATACATAAACAAAAAGGCATGTCTCTTCCGGTGTGCTGAATAGTCTTAAAATGATTGCTGAGGTTTTTTGTCCTAGAATCAAACATCAGTTTTGGACATAGCTCAGTGTGTATATTCTGACTGAACATGACCAGCAGCCAACATGACCTGCCACATCAACTCATTTCCAACACAAACCCAGAACTGCTGCTGTTTTGAAATAGAAGAAAGAGAGAGAGAGAGGGTGGGATTGGTCAGAGAATGGGAGAATAAATGAGTAAGAGGGAGATAGAAGATGAGAAGAAAGCCTCTGTGCAAAAACTGATCATTTCGAAATTCAAAGGCCTCCAAGATCACAAGAATGACTCATAATCGCTTCTCCGCAAAGGGTACAAAAATAGTAGGAATAAATGAACACAAAGATATGCTGCGATACAAATGATTCAAAACTTTATGATGTGTAAAGAACAGTGTGAATGGAAAGGAAGATTCATGTGACAAGCTCCCGTCTCCCAGTAATGGGTTTAAAATGGAGATTATTATGCTAATAGAGTTGTAGAAATTAAAATGCGTGTGTTGGGTGACAGAATGAGCATTCTGCCGTCACTGAGATGATGGCTCACTGTTCAGATTGTCAAGTTCTGTCGAGCGTTTGTTGGTGTTCGAGTTTTGTCAAAGATGCTTGTCACTTTTACACCCGATTAACCATGGACGGTTAGTTCAGAAATGGAGCAGCACTTACACCTCATGCACACATATCCATATTTATCTCATTCTTTCTCTTCCCCTCTACCGCACTCATTTTTTACCGTGTCTGTGCTTTTGTTGTGGTTTGGACTAAATTGCAACACAGAAAAACAAAAAACACTTGCCAGTTTGTTTAATTGCATGCATTTCTGACTTTAACTTTTTATTATAGCCATACATTTGAAATTTAGTATTTTGCTTCATAATCACATTTTAGTCTCATAATTCATCAACCACATTTAATGTTTTTTAGAAAGTAAAATAATGCCAAAAACCTTTGGACAGCAGTTTTTTTTCATACAATTACCAAAAAGCTTTTCGTTTTGGTTATAGTTTTAAAACATGCAATAAATTATATTTGTATACTGAATTTCCATAGGTTAAAAAAAAAAAAAAAAAAAAAAGATTTACACCTACTTCAAAAATATAAATGACAGAGGCATTGTAAAATGTGTCCAAGTGCTTTATGTACAGTTTAATAATGGTAAATATGATGTGCATAGATTTTCATATTATTTAAATCAACACTTGTTTTACAAACCCGATTCCAAAAACGTTGGGACACTGTACAAATTGTGAGTAAAAAAAGAATATATAACATATCAAATGTTGAAAGTGAGACATTTTGAAATATTGGCTCATTTTGGATTTCATGAGAGCTACACATTCTAAAACAGTTGGGAAAGGTAGCAATAAGATTCCGGAAAAGTTAAATGTACATATAAGGAACATCTGGAGGACCAATTTGCAACTTATTAGGTCAATTGGCAACATGATTGGGTATAAAAAGAGCCTCTCAGAGCGGCAGTGTCTCTCAGAAGTCAAGATCGGCAGAGGATCACCAATTCCCCCAATGCTGCGACGAAAAATAGTGGAGCAACAATAGAAAGGAGTTTCTCAGAGAAAAATTGCTAAGAGTTTGAAGTTATCATCATCAACAGTGCATAATATCATCCAGAGATTCAGAGAATCTGGAACAATCTCTGTGTGTAAAGGTCAAGGCCAGAAAACCATACTGGATGACCGTGATCTTCGGGCCCTTCGGGCACTGCATCACATACAGGAATGATACTATAATGGAAATCACAACATGGGCTCAGGAATACTTCCAGAAAACATTATCTGTGAACACAATCTACAACGCCATTCACCGTTGCCGGCTAAGACTCTATCGGTCAAAAAAGCAGCCATATCTAAACATGATCCAGAAGCGCAGGCGTTTTCTCTGGGTCAAGGCTCATTTATAATGGACTGTGGCAAAAAAAGTAAAAAACTGCTCTATGGTGACACTATCAAAATTTGAAGTTCTTTTTGGAAAACTGGGACTTCATGTCATCAGGAATAAAGAGGACAAAGACGACCCAAGTTGTTATCAGCGCTCAGTTCTGAAGCCTGCATCTCTGATGGTATGGGGTTGCATGAGTGTGTGTGGCATGGGCACTTAACACATCTGGAAAGGCTCCATCAATGCTGAAAGATATATCCAAGTTCTAGAACAACATATGCTCCCATCCAGATGTCGTCCCAGACCACACACTGCATCAATTACAACATCATGGCTGTGTAGAAGAAGGATCCGGGTACTGAAATGACCAGCCTGCAGTCCAGATCTTTCACCCATAGAAAACATTTGGTGCATCATAAAGAGGAAGATGCGACGAAGAAGACCTAAGACAGTTGAGCAACTAGAAGCCTGTATTAGACAAGAATGGGACAACATTCCTATTCCTAAACTTCCAACTTGTCTCCTCAGTCCCCAGATGTTTGCAGACTGTTATAAAAAGAAGAGGGGATGCCACACAGTGTTAAACATGGCCTTATCCCAACTTTTTTGAGATGTGTTGATGCCATCAAATTTAAAATCAACTTATTTTTACCTTGAAATGACACATTTTCTCAGTTTAAACACTTGATATGTCATCTATGTCGAATTCTGAATAAAACATTGAAATTTGAAATGTCCACATCATTGCATTCTGTTTTTATTCACAATTTGTACAGTGTCCCAACTTTTTGGAATCTGGTTTGTTTCAAAATACAAAAAAATAAATAAATTCTACCAATATATTTTTGGACATTTTCTATATCTATTTTTAAATTATATAAAGAAATCAATTTTATATATATATATATATATATATATATATATATATATATATATATATATATATATATATATATATATATATATACAAAATGTGCAATATATATATATATACTTTTTTTTGCTGTATGGGAAAATTCACAGCAATATTTGAAAGCAGAAAATGTACTGTTTTCTGACTAAACTGTTAGTAGATTTTGATTTTGTAACAGGAGATCTCAAAATAGCCATGACCAGCCAGTAACATACCCTGGCTAATATTTCAGTCTATCTATCACTACCACAGAATATGACTAAAGCATTTATATTCAGTTGGATCCTTAGGTGCTACTGTCATCCAACCATCCCACGGTCCAATACTTCAGAATGTGATGCCAACAAAGATTCTGGCTGTCCGGTCAGGGTAGCAACTGTCGGATTGCATCAGATCAGTCTCTCTCTCTCTGTATAAACCAACGACTTTATGAGTCCTAATGACTGAGGGACTTTTTTTGTTCAGCAGTCAGTAATATCGACCTAGAATCACATTTAATTAGCCCACTAAACAAAGCCAGTTCTCCATGGAAATAATTCGGATATGGAGACAAACCTACAAATTCCAGTCTGGTTAACGCTGGCTTTCAAATGTGAGCTGAAGTTAATAATAAGTTATGAACACATGCATCTCAGTCTGTTTATTCATTCTCTCTCTCTGCCTCTGGGTTTTGTGTCATGCAGTTATTTCAGGTCACAGGACTCTGTGCCAGGGCTGCCATTCATCAAATAAAGAGAGAACCAAACTTTGAGGAAAGCAGAGCTAGAAATAAAGAGGAGAGAACAGGAGTCTGGAGTCAGTTGTGCTTGCAAGACTCTGATCTGTTGGCGTCTAATGAACTAATGATTAATTCATTCATCTGGTCATGCTAATAAGGCATGCATTTGCAAATGCACTGGGAGGAGCTCGTACAGATGTTCTGTTCTAGTGGACAGACAAGGATTTTGACAGCAGCACAGCTCTGTCCCATAGCTATACAACTAAACATTAATGGCACTGACATTATTTTTTGTTTCTACAGAATATTTTGAAAGAAATGTTGAAATGTGGTTGATCTAAATTGCCTTCTGAAACCGAATGTATATTATTGTAAAAATGTGTACTAGTGTTTAATATGATATGTAAATGACTTATAATGACAGTATTTATGCTGTATGTGTTCTATAATGAGCTAAACATAAATTGCTTCGTTTTACTTCTGAAAAGCGTTGTTGAAAACAATTCTTTAACAATGTGAAAATATGAGTGTTGGTTTAATATTTTAAGTACTATCATATATATATATATATAGCAAAATTTGAAATTAGCTTAAATTTTTTTATATTTAATGCATTTCATTTATTGAAACAATTGTATTATATTAAAATAAATTTAATTAATATTTAGTATTTTTAATTTATTTATTTTAGTACTTCACCTTAAATCTGTTTATTCCAGTTAGTTTCCAAGGCACCGTTAATAATTAAGTTTTTTATTATTTTTTTAAGTAGATTTTTTTATATTCAAATATTTGTATTTTCTTTTCTTTCAGCTTAATTCAAATCAAAGAAAATATTTGTATTTTTCTAACAGCTTTAGTTTTAGTTAAATAAACAAACAAACAAAGAGTGTATGTAACAAACAAACAACAATGTAGCTATGGTTTCCATTTGGTGCTGGATGCTCAAAAACATCTGGCATGGTATATTATTATTTGAAACCATCAAAATACTGTTAAATATAATTATTATTTCTTTTTACATTTGAATGTTGCGTGAAAAAAAATATTTAGTTAGAAAAGTTTTGAATGCTCATCATTGGAGAAAGATTATAATTCAGATATAATTCCAGTATCTACCAGTAGGAGCTAAAAAGTCCATGCAAATCAGCAATACCTTGACCTTTGCCTCCCAGTGTCTCTTTTTACCTGTCTTCTGTTTGTTGTTATCTCCATGCATTTGCCTTGACTTTGTTTTGGGGAGTTCAGTCCTTACTGAGGCGCATTAACATTGTGTGACAACACAGTGACGTTGTAACACAATTATTTAACTTGCAACATTGTGTGTGTGGCCCTTAAAGAGGGTTCTGTTTGTATTCCCTCTGTCGGTTTGTGTTAACTCAATAATGTAAAATACATAGAGCTTGAAAACACAAACACACAAAGATCATCACCTGAAATGTCATTGCAGCTTTCCCTCGTGCTCTTAATGATGGTTTGCCCTCAGGTCAGCTATAGTTATGAGCTTCGGTGAGAGTGTAAGTGTGTATAAGGTTGTGTACTGTGCTTCTTGGAGGAGGGTGTTGATTTTACACTGCAAATCTAAAACTAAAACTGATGTTTTACTCTTTTCCAAGACCTAGACAAAGAGTTATAAACTATGCAAATTCATATATATATACATATATATCTATTAGTAGGTTTAAAACGATACTTTAAACCGAGAGTGGAATAAACAAATCATTTCAATATTTCATGTTTATAATAATAAACAATTGTGTATATGTGTACACAAGAATGTATGAGTGATAGTTATGATATTGCTGATTTGGAGTAGTGTTTTATTCTTCTGTTTTAGTGTTATGTTGTAGTGAGTGTAAGGAAGACTCACTATAAATTAAATGCATTATTGTTATTATTATGCATAATGTAATTGAACAAACTGATGCTTCGCTTTTTCTAATTTGAAAATGACATTAAATACCTTTCATTTAATATTATATATGTTATGTGTGAGGTACTATTGTTTATTTACAGATTTTGTAAATTTTGTATTAAATTTTGTCACGGTTTTGGCAAGGGAGGAACTCAGGTGCAGACAGGGATTCTCAAACAAAGGGTTTATTACAAAAAAGGGGAAAACAAAACCCACGAGGGGGAAAACACGGAGCAAGGTAAAGACTAAATAACTAAAACAGGACTGGACTGACAAGATAAACAAGGACTCTAAATACTAACTATAAACACTCACGGTAATACAAGGACTTCAGCGGGTACAGCACAATCTCACACACAATCACAATTGTAGAACACAGTTGAGGTACAATCACAATGACAGGTACAAATCTCAATGACAGTGAACCGACGCAAGACAGAGCACACTAGGAGATCTAAATAGGGGTACTAATCAAGACACGACAGGTGTTACAGATAGGACAATCAAGACACGACTAGGTTAACAAGGGGGGCGGGGCAAGGGAACGAGACAACACAAGCACATGGCCCAAAGACAAGGCCATGCGCTTGTACACAAAACACGGGTCTGTCATGATCCTGCCTCAAGACTAGGAAAAATCAAGGACACGAGGGCAGAATCATGACAAAATTTGATATATTTTTATTTTTAAGATTCTTTCTTTTCCCTTCATAATTAAACAAATGTTGCCAAAGTTTCAGTTTACTATCGTTTGAAATTGCAGCTGCAAAAATTATTTATGATACAATGATTGCAGGATTTGACATCGGATGAATTATGAAAATCATTTTCTAAAAGTCCACAGGCCCAAAAGCATTCATAATTAAAAAGACACCCTTATGAAATATGAATAAATGCTTGTTGAATTGGTCCCCCTCTTCTCTTCCAGTCAGATACACTTTTTTTTTGGTTTAGTTTTTAATTAGTTTTTTTAATGTCCTGCAGAGTGTAGCCCCATAATAATTAAACCATAATTGTATTTGTTTATTTATTTATTATGAGCTACTCTCACCTAATTGTCATTAAATACAAACCAACAAATAGCAATGTGTAAGTATAGTTTAATTAATGTATGTATGTTTTGATTCATATTGCAATTGAACATAATGTTTTTTTTTTTTTTTATTTGGTAATGATATTAATTACCTCTACTTTAATATTAAATGTGTTGTGTTTTCAGTTACCGTGCCCAGGGAGGTTTTCAATTTCAGACTACCATTAGAAATTGTAGCAGCAAATATAATTTATGATGCAGTAATTAGACATTGAATACTGTAAATGATATAATACTTTTGTAAACATCCACAGGGCCAAAAGTGTTTGTAATTGAGGAAACACTTTAATATGAGAGATGAATTAATATTGTTTCTCTCCACTCAGATCTACACTCGTCTGCAACGGCGTAATAACATGATGGACAGAATACGTGAAAACAAAAACCGTAGCAGCGAGACTAAACGGATAAACATCATGCTCTTTTCCATCGTGGTGGCATTTGCGGTTTGCTGGCTCCCGTTGAACGTCTTTAACGCCGTCATCGACTGGAACCATGAAGTGGCTATGAACTGTACCCACAATCTCCTGTTCTCGCTGTGTCACCTGACTGCGATGTGCTCGGTCTGCATAAACCCGGTGTTTTACGGCTTCCTAAACCACAACTTCCAGCGAGACCTCCGGGCTTTCCGACTCTGCAAGATTGCGTCAGTACGGGAAAATGAATATGATATGGTTGCCATGTCCACTGTTCACACGGACGTGTCCAAGATGTCACTGAAAAATAGTAGCATAGATTTCTAATGACAGCGACACTCGTGTCTGTTCTGAAAAATGCACTTAATAAAACAATTTTTTTAGAGATAGTGTGCATTTACAGTGAAGTGATTGTTAGTAAACATAACAATTGATGTCTAGACTTATGCTTCAAGAAAGCAACTGTTTTCCAAGCTCTGTATTATAGTATAATCATAACATTGTACATACAAAATCAAGCGAGGATACTGAATAGCTTTCTTCTAATGTCCCGCATCAGCGAGGTCTCATTGGGGCCAAATGAAATCTGAAGACACGAATCGTATGATGTTCAGACGAGTGGACTGAGCTTTGATCACTAACATGAAATCTTCCCACTGCTGTTTGACTCGGAATGAAGACAGAAGAACAGATAATTAATGCAAAGCCCAAGAGGTCACAAATTCAAAGATGTAAATAATGAATGTAAGATGTGACATTTAAGAGACACAGCGAACTGTTTCTGACATGGATTCATTTCTTTTTACTAAAACTAAATTGATTTTCTTCTTTGTTATCCCTTGACAAACCAAGCCTGCAGAAAAGCAATTTACTTTTTTAGAGGCATTCACACAGACAGCAATTTGCAGCAACATAGAGACCTGACATTGTTCATTTTTAAAGAGACGTGGCAATTTCTGACATCACGAGTGACAGCGGCTGTTGGCGATGTGATAAAACCTCCAGCCATTGAAATGGTATCAGTGTGAACAAGACAGTTGTCTTGTTGCTCACAGTAGTTTATTTTAAACCAAGGGTGTCTGGTCCTTCTCCTGGAAGGCCGATGTCCTGCAGAGTGTAGCTCATTAATAATTAATACACATATAAAGCACACCAGAACTAGTTAAACAAGGTCTTCTGGGGTGCAAGAAATTTCCAGGCAGGATTGGGTAACCCTTCTTTACACAGTTTTTGTTTTTTGTTTTGTTTTGTTTTGTTATGTTATCTTTTGTTATATGTTTTGATTTGTTTTATGTTATGTTGTTATGTTATGTTATGTTATGTTATGTTATGTTATGTTATGTTATGTTATGCTCGGTTATGCTATGCTATGCTATGCTATGCTGTTATGCTGTTATGTTATGTTATGTTGTTATGCTATATGTTTTGATTTGCTTAGTTTTTTATTTTTATTTTTTTAATTTTATTTTTTTTTCTCTCACCAAATCCACATTATGCACAAACAAATAGGAATGTGTCAGTAGTTTAATCCGTGTACATCCTCATTGATAAATAATGATTGTAATTGAATCTTTTTTATTCCTAATTTGATAATGATGTAAATGACCTCTGCTTTATTACATGTTATGTGTGAGGTACTAATGCTTACTGATACTGATTTTCAGTATATTTCTAAGATTTATTCCTTTATAATTAGATGAAGAAATATAATGCCTTCACTATTTGTTTTATGGAGACTGTGGTCATTGATGTTTTAGTTTTTAGAGTACCATTTGAAGGTATAGTAGCAGAATAGTTTATGATACAGTAATGTCAGGATTTGATTTGAAATATTTTTGATGATTTACCCTCACAATGATAAATAGAGGGCCACTGAAGTGGTTATGAAGCTCATGTCATGTGCTATTGTTGGGAGTTTGCCAACATCAGTGATTGATCTCTTTTAAATTACCAGATTACAAAGCAATGCAATTATAGAGCTTGCTGTGGCATGTTTATGTTTGTGCGTAGCAAGTCACTGTGCTTTTTGTGCATGAAATGTACCATATACTGTATATATGATGACTTTTTCATTTTTCTATTCTTCTTGTATTTCAGATTTCTATTTTTTACATGTTTGTTCACTTTTTTTTCTCAAAAAGGCCATTGTTTGTTCTAAGTACAGATTGCAATATTGAAAACACATTGCAAACAATACTGTATATCCTGATCTGAATTCTTTCAAAGAGTTGAATTACTGTTGTCCACCCTGAAAAAGATATTTTGGTTTTCATGTAGACGTTTTAAAAAGATGGCATCAATATGACAGTTACTGGTGCCAACTAGTGAGCAAAAATGCATCTCTTCTGAAGGAAGAAGCATTTCATGTTTACTTTCGGCGAGAGAAAAAGCTCTTTAACTTCCCACAAGAGCTTAGCGACGCAGGGCCAGAATTGGAGCAAAACAAAAATACAACAACACCAACAAACACGACTGACAGATTTATTTCTTTATTTATTTTGAAGTGTAAGTGAGCGCTGATGCTCCTGCCACCATTATATGGAATCAACAGGGAATAGTGTGCTGAGAAAATAACAAGCAAAATAATTAAATATGGATTTCCAGAACCTGCTGTTTTCATTCTGAATATTCCAACTGTTTGTTATGCATACTTGTAATATTCAAAAGGAACCGTAGTGTTTTTGTTTTTTTACTTTAATGGAATATTTTACTGCTAGTGTGGATATCCTGTGGTTTCTACAGTGATCTTCTACTTTTTATATTGCATACAGTATATCTAGCCTTTCTCTGTGGGAATTTTTCATGATTTCTGTCATTGTATCACTTTATTATGTTCAGACACATTGTAATTAAGATGTTCTGCATTGTGCACTGTAGATCAAAATCATCTATAACACTTTATTTTAAGGACCAATTCCCACTATTAACTAGTTACCTATAAGCATGCATATCACTAGCATATTGGCTGTTTATTAGTACTCATAAAGCACATAATCTCATATTTTAGATGCCTTAACCCTACCCCATACCTAAACTTAAAGTGTGCATGAAATCTAAATGTACAATATGTACTTTGTTAACACACATCTTAAATCTTGAGATAAACAATTAATCTGTGCAAGTTAATCCAATGAAAAACAATTGTCTAGGTAATCTTTAATCAAAATCTGAAGATTTGTTTCAGCTCTGGAACCGTATTTGTCTATTCAGTATTCCTTTTCAGTTCAGATGTATTTTTTAAAAAATATGTCACAATGCTAAAATAAATTTGCGAGTAATTTATGGTTCATGCAGACTTATGAATGAGCAAATTAGGAGTTTATTGAGGCAAAAGTCGTAGTTGGTCCATAAACTAAAGTGTGACCAAACCATCAAAGTTTACTTCACTTAGTGCTGTGATCTTTTCTCTCTGATAGGGAATTGTAACGCTTGACCTCTGACTCAATCATCATTTGTAGTATGAGCAGTCAAATAATAAAAATGTAATGTGAAAATGCATGTAAAGATATTTGGTCTTTTGTTTGTGTGTTTGTTTCATATGGACACTTTTGAAATCCTAAAAGTTTGACAGCTAATATTTATTAAGGACTATAAAAAGTGAGTTATAGAGATGGACAGTGATCTATGTTAAGGAAAAAAGGAAATAATGACCAAATGTCACCTACAGGAAGGATCAACTAGCACCATACAAGTTGACACTTTTTTTAGTTATTCATCATTAGTGTGCTTCTAGTCAAACAGAAATGTCCGACAGTTGGACAGGGAGTGTGAAGGGTACCGGACTGAGGGGGAATAGAATTTGGAGAGGATTTGATGAAAGTGAGGATGAGTCTAACCAGAGGGAGGACGGTCACCTCTCCTTCATGCAGTTAAACACTCCTGACAGCCGCCATGAGCTACTCTAACAACAAGGAGCAGGGATGACAGATGCTGGGAATGAATAGAGATAAAGGCAAAAGATGCCACACAGCAGGCTTTGTTTTATGATGTAAAACTTGAGAAGCTAGTTTGAAAACTCACATTTCCAATGAGCTCCAAAACATGGGGTTTAACAAAGTGGCAAACTCTTATGCTTGGCAACAAGATGTAGACAACTTGAAGATGACAATGTTGTGGATCTTAGATGACTTTTTCTCTTTTGTCTGAAGCGGATATCTTTCATCATTAAAAAAAGATCTGAAGCATTAAATGTTTTGAGATTTTAATACGGGATGTTTAGAATTGTGTGCTTTTACATTTTTATGTAAACAATGATAAAAGCATTTTTTATTTCAAAAGTACTGAAAAAAATGGATTGTGTAATTTCTTGTGTAAATGTATTGTTATTATCATTGGTAAATGATGAGTGGACTTTTACCTCTGATGAAATGTGTGTGGATTTGTGTCTGAGCTTATACACATCTGAATGAAAGTATTATGTGTCAACTACATTATATGGTTTTAGGAACCATTGATATTCTGATGGTGGTTTTGTTATCCTTGCATTTACCTTGTTAAAACAAAATCATGTATGAGATCATGTATGATCTGTATAGTTTTCTGTTTCCTTTCTCCTGCCTTGTTTGTTTCAATGTTTTTTGATTAATTAGCTCCACACCTGTTTCAGTTCTCCCAATTAACTTTCTAGTATAAGTTCTGTGTTTTTCCACTGGTGCTTGTCTGCTGTTGTTTGGATTTGTGTTTGGTTATGCTCATTCTCGCCTGTCGAATAGTAAAATAGCTATTTTGTTATACTCCTTTGTCATGCACTTTGTTTTGCACACCAGCACGTGAAAATAACACACACTCTCATTTAATCCTGTTTTATGTATTTATTTTTATTATTATTTGCACAACAGCAGATACAGACTTAACTGGAATATGCATATTGTAAATCAAATCAGATAAAAGAGGATCTGACAAAGATATAAAGCTTACTATCTCAGACAGGCACATGCAAGAAAAAAATAGTTTTGTAACATATGACATCTGAATTAGTTTGTCTAGGTCTTGTTTGGATACATGCACTTGCATAGAGAGTCTGTGGCAATGTAATGGCTTGGTGATAGAGCTATGTGTGTATTCAATATAGCTTTGGTAAGAATATATATATATATATATATATATATATATATATATATATATATATATTTTATTTTTATTTTTATTTTTTTCTGGGGGGGTGGGGGATTATAGTAGTAGCAGAATCAAACAGAAAAGGTCCGAGGACCGAGCCCTGGGGGCCTCCACAGTTCATAGAGGCTTTTAGTTGTTAATATAAGTAATCCTTGCTTTCTACATATTATCTAAACCAGCTGAGCATAATCTCAGAGAGTGTTGTCCGGGTCTTGGAGTACACTATAGATGACAGTATCTAAGATCCAGTAATCTAAGATCCGTGGAGCCGCGTGAAGTTCCCTGCTGATTCAAATGCTCTACAATCATCCCGGTCCCCCAAAAAATGCAAATCACTGGACTTAATGAATACAGACCTGTTGCTCTCACGTCTGTGGTCATTAAGTAATTTGAAAGACTGGTCCTAGCCTACCTGAAGGATATAACTGGAAATTTGCTGGATCCTCTTCAGTTTGTGTACAGAGCAAATATGGGACTGCATTACATTCTGCAACACCTCGGCAGATCTGGGAATTATGCAAAGATCTTATTTGAGGACTTCAGTTTGGCCTTCAATACCATGATGCCTGACTTTCTCTCAGGAAAACTGGCACAGCTCTCCATACCTACCATCTGTCAGTAGATAACCAGCTTCCTGACAGACAGGCAGCAGCTAGTGAAGCTGGGGAAACTCACATCCAGGACCCTCGCCATCAGTACTGGTGCCCCCCAGGGATGTGTTCTCTTCCCATTTCTCTTGTCCCTCTACACAAATGACTGCACCTCTAAAGACCCCACTACACTCATCGGCCTCATCAAGGATGGAGACAGTCGTCATTGAGTCTGTCTTTTATTCATCTGTAACTGTTTGGTTTGGCACAGCAACCAAATCAGACATCAGAAAACTACACCGGACAGTCAGGACTTCCACTTCCAATTCATGAAATCTATTTCTAATATTGTCTAATGACAATATAAATGTGTAAATTGGAGAGTGGTGAAAAAGAAAGGTAAGGATTTTTAAAATAAACTGACAGCTTTCATGCTAGAAATTAGAAAAGAAAAAAAACTACCGTGATTTTTATATTTAAAAATTTTGAAAATGTACTACATAGCAGGAATGACCCACATACTGTGTGCCTTATTTACAGACACAAACATTTAAAGCACATCATAAGGCTTCCTTAGATGAATGAGGGTAACACACACATGCATACACACAATATCAACACATTCAAACCAGAAGCGAAACTGAGCAAACCAAGAAAAAATAAGATGTCTCTTAGGATACTGAATTTCCTTGCCTCAATATGTTCCTCTCTCTGTCCTCTCCATTATGAGCTCAATTCATTAAGATGGTTTCTAATCTCTTCGGTTAATAATGATGGACTAATATGACTACGCTCTTACAGCAGCAGCAGTCTAGAGGACCTTTATTCATCCACTTCCACAAAATATCATTAAAACATCTTGGTTGTAAGATGTGGATGAGGTAAGAAATAGCTTCAATTGTGCAAAAGGGAAGAGAACAAATTGCAGCAATGCAGGCGTTCTCATTATTTGTGTTACGTCTGTTGTGTTAAAGCACTTGCTCTAATGATGGCTCCTACTGTTTCTGCCACAGTTTCTTTGATTATGACTGGCAACGAAAGAGAGAAAAAGTCTCCTTCCAAATGCTCAAAAGCTTCATTTTGACATGTTTCAAAGTGGAAAAGAATGGCTTGTATCATTTAAGCTTCGTTGTTGGTTGCTTTTCGACTGAAAATACTCATAAAAATGAACATAAAAAGTGCAGAGGTATAAACGTCACATATACAGTTACTTTTTTCTTTAAATATAACATTTGTAATGTTGTAGCTTTAAAAAAACTTTAGAAATGCATTTCAGTGTGCTTTTTATCATTTCTTACATGACGGTCACATTATAACTGTAGTGGAAAGTATTTACCATGCCATCATCATTTATGTTTGCTACGAATGCCTATTTGTTGTTTTTGTCCATGACTCAGATTTCCAATCTTAAAAATATTAAAATTCATACAATAAGTTAAATAATATCATTACACTTGATAATCAAAACATCACATTTTTACAGTATGGATGTTTTTCCACCATGACAACAGTTTTGCAACTACTAAAGTTTTAAAATTTGCATAATATAAAGTTAGCAAACTTGGTTACCTGTACCAAACATATTTAAGATGTGAAAAGAAAGAAAGAAAGAGAGAGAGAGAGAGAGAGAGAGAGAGAGAGAGAGAGAGAGAGAGAGAGAGAAATGTAACTTGTGAAAAGAATATTTTAAATCAAAACTTGACTTGACTTGACATTGTTATGGACAATCTTGGCTGTGTTTTAAGAAAGTTTATTTTCTAAATATTCACGGGTCCAAAATATGCATATTTTGAAGAATTACCAATTAATGAAAGAGACATTAACTGACTGAAACATACTTAGAGATGAACAATGAAATGTGTGTTTATTTGGTGCATGTAGAATCGGTAACGTCTAAAGAGAATTACTAAACTGGTTTTCTATGGGAATCTGATTTACTCCTCAATGCTTCTGAACTGAGAGTGTTTCCTGTGTGTGTGTGTGTGTGGGGGGGGGGGTGCATGTCAGGAGGTATGATAAAGTGTGTTGTTCTTAATCTTAAGGAAAATTCTTAGACCCAAATGTTTTATAATGCTGCTGCATAAAGTTGTACTTACATGGTTAAAATGTACTTAATCATGTTTAATATCTAAATGCATTATCTTACATACAAATCTGACCTTACATGCTTGTGCTGTGACCCAGTTTTAGTATTAAGCAAATTATTTAGACTCTATCAGAGTCTTGTTCTGTTTGTCTGTATATCAGCTAATGATGATATCACACTAAGCCCTTTATTATGCCTAATACAGCTTTTCTTTTGTTTTTTTGTATCACAAAATTTTATTTTTGTATGCCAAAGTCTGCGCCAAATTCTAATTACTAATTAGTAATTCATTCAGTGTAGTCAACAAAAAAAGCTTTTGATTTATTGCAAGTTGCAACATTTATGGGATAATCCTTTGATCTTTTTTATGCAATGAGCTAATTATTTTATTTTTATTTAAATGTTAAACTTGATATATATATATATATATATATATATATATATATATATATATATATATATATATATATATCCCCATTTTATTGTCTGCTGATTCTTCTTGCAAATGTGGGGATATACTTTTTGTCTTTGGCCCTTTGACTGAACAGGTTATAAATGGATATTGTTTATATAAATGGATATGGATTTTGAACTGTCTGAAGCAGCAGAAAGAAGGTTGAGCATATTGCATGTTTAATAAGGTTCTGTGAGGAAGACACAAATGGGGAGACAGTTTTTCACAAGCTTTGAAGTGCTGCCCAAAATACAGACCCAGCTCATTATTTTCATATACTATCAGCTCAGCTGCTCTTGAACATCAAACATGATATGAATTAAATCCTTCTAAGAGGATGTCAAGTGTCCAAAGATAAAAAGAAAAGTCTTACATATTATTGAACAAATGTCATTTATGTACTAAAATGTGTGCATTTATCTACACCACATAAACAAAAGTAAGTGAACAAACTGATTTAAATTGACAGATTTGGCTTTCAGAGAAACTCTAGTGGTGACTAAATGTATATAAAATTATTGATGATTGAAACTAAAGGTTGGGGGAAAAAATATATTTTATATCTATATTTTATTTAGGGTATGTACTAAAAACGCAAACTAAAAAAAAAAGAATCAAACTGTATAATAAAAAAATACTGCAAAAAAAAATATCACCAAATGTATGAAATATATCGATTAAAAATATTAAAAATTACTTTTAGAAATTCTTCTATTACAACTTGTTCATTACTTGAGGCGTAAAGCTCAAATTTTAGTGAGTGGTATATACGGATTTATTCTGAAAAATGTCTCAGTATTGTTAGTTATTTTTTGTTTCGCAGAAGAAAGAAAGACATGCAGGTTTGGAACACACATTCAGGTTTCCACATCCTTCTGGTTGTGCTGTGTGTAATAGGAGTCATATACGATTGATGGCATTGTGTGTCAGTCTGTTTGGAGATTTTACAGTTGCCTGTTTGTGTGTGTGTTTTCTCAAGCAGTGCTGACCGATGCAATTAGACAACAGCTGTTGAACAACAGGCGACACACAAACACACACACGCCAAACAGTAATTACTGTAAGAACAGATTCATTTAAGATAGATGTCTTTCTGAAATGAATTCTGGATCCTTCATCAAACGTTTGGTTTTCCCCATAGCAATCATTCTTCCATCGTTACCTCAATTAAATCAGAGAGCAGCTCCGAATAACAATGAAGGAACCAAGCCACTTTTTAAATCATACTCACGGTCAATATTTGCATAGGACAAAAACACAAGTAGGTGGGTGAAGTGTTTGCTTTTACAGGATGATGAAATTATATTTTGTATGTTGTTACGTTTTGATTGTGGATGTAAATTACAGGATGAATAAAGGTTCAGAATAACACATGTAGAGTAAGCATACAAAAGCATCCATAAATCAAACAAGCACCTATAATTTCACACCGATTCCTCATATACCCACACACACCCATGTTTTCATTATGTAGCTTTAACCATCTGACCATATAGATTAGGTAGATAAAGCAGCAATAATTTCATGAAGTTCTTTGTTGCAAAGGAAACAGAACACCGACACACTTGGTCTTAGTCTCATACTTCTAACACCCATCCTCAAATAGTTTCCTTTTCTTTGTACAAACATGTTAGTGGCCCTTGTTTCTCTTATACAGGACTGTTACACAAGCGGAAGAATTTCTGCCCCCCCCCAACACCCATATCACACACTCCGTTCACCAAACGCTTGCTCTTTCTCTTTGTGTATCTGATCCTTCCCAGCTCTTTCATTACAGATATATCAGTGACCTCGTGATTTACACAAGTCCTCTTTTCAATCTCAGTATCTATGGTCTGAATGCTTTAAAATACCCTGTTTATATTCACTTAAATTGATGCATTTCATCACATCTCTGTAGGCGTGTGTTATGTGGGATTTATTTATTTGCCTGGGTGCATGCTTGGATAAATACTGTATCACTTTATTAAGACACAATGAGGATTTGTTATTTTGCTGAAAATGATTAGGGTGATCCTTTGATAACCCATTTTAATGCTTTCTTTTAATTTTAATGATATTTTCTAATAGATGGTGACACACAAACACACACTGGTTTTCATGTTTTATGGTGAACTTCAATAGGTGTAATGGTTTTTAATAGGGATGCAACAATACAGTTAACCCATGGTTCAATACATACCGATTGTCAACCTCGCTCACATTTTCTGTTTCTCTTCTTAGACAACAAGATGAATATGAAATAATGACTGAAACAAGGCCCATTAAGGCTATATAACTAGTGCTCCTTTCCAAGCAATTAATCTGCACTAAAGTCCCCACAAGGAAAAAATTGTGGGGACATTTGGCCCCTTGACTTAGGGAATACCACACACACACACACACACACACGCACACACACACACGCACACACACACAAGGGTTTCACTATTTTATAGAGGACACAATTCAGTGATAGGTTTGTTAAACCTTAAAACAAATCCTAAACCAGTTGTAATGATTAAATATGAAACAAAAGTGATTTTGTGAGTCTATCAAAAAATAGAGAACAAGAACAAGACAAATCAGTTTTTGAAATATTTCACTATTTGTGAGGACATTTTAAAGAATTCGGACCTCACGAGGATGGCCAAACGTAAACACACACACACACACACACACACACGTTAATTCCACTTATCTAAATGTGGACATATTTATTGTTTTTAAATTAAGATAATGATATTTACTATGGACTAAACATAACTTTAACCCCTATAAACTTTATTTATGATTTATTTGTGGATTGTTTTATCTAACTGAGGACGTTCATGGATGTCCCAAAGGGAGATTTTAGATTTAGCTCACTTCTGGGAAGACATTGGTCCATAAATAAAACTGTACAAACACTGTAAATATGGTCCTGCACAGGAGAGATTTCCTCCTGATGTTTCCATATTTATCAGCTGAACCCCAATCTAAAATATGTGAATTATGTAAAATGTAGGCTGCATCCTGAGAATTTCCATAAATAAACTTAATAATTAGCCTAATAAATTTAGTGCTTCAAAGATCAGAGTAAAAAATATACCGTTTTATTTTCTGCATTATTATATTAATATTTTTTACTAATATAAAAGTGTTTTTTGTTTAATTTAATTTGCCAGTTGCATTTCTATCATGAGCTCACGAACCTATGTTATAAATTATAAATTATGTTAACACGAAATCACAAAAATACATAGTGATCTAGCGCCACCTGCTGGTCGTTTTCAGTAGTGGACAAATATGTCAGCTGGTACAACACACACATAAATAATAACATTAAAACTCAATGTAAAAAAGCAAATAATACGTTTTGATGAAGACGCGCAGCAGTAGCCCATCAACTGTCCTGAGCACAGGGGCGGATTTAGTAATTTGGGGGGCCCAGGCAACATAAAGCATGGGACCCTATAGATTTGCACACATTTACCTCAATTAACCTTGAGGTTCCTCTGTTGTGATGCTTGCTCTGGCACAATGGTGCCCCATAGTTGTGCCCAAAGTTTCTACATGTTTCATGTGCATCTCATCATGTTGGACCTTATTTGAAAAGATTGGACACTAAGGGGTGCTTTAGAGTAATACCCAGCCACTCTCCAAAGGCTGTCTGATTCTAAACTTTAAAATACATTTATTTTACCAACCTAGTTATTGGAACTAGAAATCTAAATGAAACTGTAAGGAAAATAAAAAAATGACATGGAAATTATACATTTCCACATGGATTATATCAACCAAAAATGAAGAACACGTGCAGCGCAGTGTCAGTGGAAAGTAACTGCGCATGCGTACTCTACTTGGGTACTTCTCATAAACGAAACATTTATTATAATATAATAAATTATATTTAATTATTTTTTATACAAAAGTAAAAACATTTAAGAGTTTAAAATGTTTTAGGGACATTTTCTGGGTTTGTAAAGCGCGTTGTTTTCCACTGGTCGCCGCTCCACTGTAACAGCTCTGACTCAAAGTTTGGCAGAACTTGCTGTCCACTGGAGGCGCCAGAATCCGGCTGTTTAATATCTATATTCAACTCTTGTGAATCACGGCGATGTCATCGGTCCAGTTTCACCCCGCCCGTCCGTCCGTCTGTCCGGTATCCGCTGCGCAGTCGCTATGGACGCACGTAATTTAGTTAAACTACTTTAACTTGGATTATCGGACACTTAGTGTCGGCTTTCGCTTTCGCCGCGACTGAAGAGACTCAAGAGACTCACGGAGTGATGAACAGCCACCCCGAAACAACGGAGAACCGTGAACCTCCAATCAGACACAAGCCAATGCGCAGACCTTTATAGACGTCTATATCTGTTTCAATGATGTTACTCGCCAAAACGTGATTCTGTTACCCTATAATCTTTACGCGCTCTTTAGCAATATATTATTGAATGCCATTAACGTTTGACGGTGTAACGTTATATATTTTGCTCTGTACCCGACTGCCAGGATCTAACGTTACTGTTACCCGAGGATTGAAAACAACTCCAGCCCGGGGCTCGGAAACTGGCCCTCTTTTGGGACATTTTTGACTTTGAGGAACGCATGGGGTTTTACAGATTAAGGCTCTGCTTAAACCAAGGACTCGGAAGCGTTAGAAGCAATGCTCGAGGTTTACTAAAGGAGATCTTTTGTTGCATGTGAATGCACGCGGACAGAATGGCGTCATATGTGGACAATAGTTTCCGTCACGCGATCGTCAAGAATCCTGTCGAGAGAACGCAACAGGTGAGAGACCAGACCACTGCAGTAATGCTGCCTAGATAGGGAGCACACTCGATTTCGAGTCAGCTTGTGCGTTTGTGATTGTTTCTTTAGTTTGGTTGCTACACTGTAGCAGTTCTGAGAGACTGTGGACAGGCTGAATGATACAATGTATACAACTAGAAAAGTTTTCCCCAGTAGAAAACGTGTTATGTAACTCAAGCTGACTTAAAATGTTAAACTGTTACAATTTAAGTTATCTCAGTCAATCAGATTGTGCAACTAGAAACCACATACAGTTAATACAACAGTTTATATACAACACAAGGACACAGTTTAGCTTGTTTCATTTAAACATTTTAAATCAGCTTGAAATAGTTTCATTTGGATAGTTGACTTACAAACATCTAAATAAAACACTGTCACCTTCTAATAGTGGAATTGAATACATTGTTTCATTTAGACCTTGTTTAAAGGCCCCAGCTCCAGTTTGACTATTTTTTTGGAGGGGAATGTGGTGTCCCTTTATTATTCAGTTGATCAAGTTGCTATTTTGTTCCACATAATCAGATCCCGTAATCAGATCCCACAGGGTTTTTTTTAAAGCGTTGCTTAATATAGAGTAGACACTCATTAGAGTTGGAAGGACGTTGTTTCTAGACACGTATTATTACTCATCGGTCAGAAGGGAGCGTTTCCTCACCTTGCCCTTCAGTCCAGACTGTCTTTATTTAAACCATCTGAAATAAACAAATGTCTCCGCAGCATTTACCCCAGACCACAAGCTCATTAAGAGTCCCAGCAACGTATGGATGTCTGAGCACACTGAGCCTCTTGTCTGTGGCCGCTTAAAACTACATTTGAGTTGTGTGTGTGGGACTTTTGGGTCGTGAGCTTCAAGCCCAGAAATGTAATGAATCAAAAGAATGTGAGGAATGTAGTGTAGGCCATTCAGATCTGGGCCTCTTTGTGCAGCCATGACGAATTAAAGCACTTCCTTAAAGGAATTCACAGTTTGTTTGTACACTTCTGAGTGTGATGTGTTCAGGTACACCACTAAATAAATCCAAGAAAGGATTAGGGATCAGGATGTCTGACTTCCAGGAGTCTCAAGCTGAGAGAAACCTAAAAGCCACTCACTGTTGGGCCGGTGTGAAATAAATGAAGAGCTACGCACTAACGCCTTCTGAACACATTATTGCAGCTTTGACGTTGTGTACTAGCTTTTGCATAATTAAGTAATTGCATTGTCTCTGACTGCAAACTGTTAGTTAGAAATCTGGGGAAGTAACCAAAAGGGGTTGTTGTATATTTAAATCTGCTGAAGGTTGGAACTGGAAATGCCCAGATTTCGGTAAAAGGTGTTTTGTGACTGTCACTTCGAGTAAGTGTCAGCTCAATAATAAATTAGCAGTATTAGTCTAGTCCACTGAAACTAAGAGTCTTGTCAAGTAGTAAAGAGAGAGATGCAGTGGTTGGAGAAAGGACAGGAATAGGCAATTTTTTAATATTGTTTTGCCATTTTCCTGTTTCTTTTTGATCGTTTACTGTAAGCAGTTGCACAGATGCCATCATGTAGGCAAGCTGCAGTTGGTTTATGGTCAGGGCCTCAGATGTTTGTGAAACTGTCGCACAGGTCAATGTATTCGTCATGCTATTAGAGTCAGATGCAGAAATATTCCCACTCCTTCTGTGCAGCACAGTATATTTGTGCCGATTCAAATAAATCTTTAATCACACTTTGAGTAAGAGGTTTTAACACTTTCTTACTTGCAAGATAAAAACACGCCAAATGAAATCAGTGTACTTATGTTTCTGAGATATATAATGCATGTCAAATAACTGACAATAACAAGAATGTCATTCTTCCCCTAACTCACACTATAATCAATTGCCTTGTGTTTATATCTTATCTCAATCTCTTTTTTTCTCTCTTCCTGCACTCTCTATATTTCACATGCTCATTCAGTTTCATACATGGTTAAGATACCAGGTGCCCACAATGAGAGCGGAAAGCTGCACTGAACCATGCTTTCAATTGTGTCTGTGCACAACATTCTCATGTCTGTGTGTGTGTGTGTGTAAGGAAGTGTGTTTGTGTGTCGTTTGCTCTTCTCCATTTGTAAACGCATCTGGATATTAAAGCTTTGCCGTCTCCTGCGACTCTATTCTCTTCTTAGTTACTGTATGTGACCAGTTGTCTGTGTTCCCCAGCAAGTCATTATATTTTATGTCCTTGAGCACAGTCATATTAGAGCAAGTGTGTGTACAACACAGGCTTTCGAGTTTAAGGTGTCACTTCCCGATGTAATGAGTCTCGTCATGGTGTGCTGGCTGCTGAGATCAACAGGAAAAGAGCAGAAGAATGAGATGTACTGAGATAAGAGAGGAGCAGAAGAAAGAGAGGAAGAGGGAACAAGAGAGAGAAACAGAAAAGCGAAAACAACTCGACTGAGGTTGAAATCTAGCCACTAGATTTATTCTAAAATTCCTGTTTTGGTGTTGGTGTTAAGACTAAATCTGTTGTAACTCTTAAATCAGACTAGAGTGCGACTAACAGATTTTGGTTGACTTATTTATTATTGTTAATATTTTCATGAAAACATTTAAGAGCAGAGGGTTCAAAGGTACAAATCTCAGGCTGAATATAATCTGACAAGAGTACTATTAATTTGAGCAAAAGTTCACAATTATAATATTTATTATATAATATTTACATTTCCCATACCCTGTTCCTCATTGTAAATTTTAAAATATAAAAAGCAAAACTCTTTATAAACATCCAATGATTTGTACATAATATATATTATACATTTATAACTCAAATGATGGTTTTATTTAGGTCTACATTTGTGTCAATATTTGTTTAGATGACTTGTAAAAGCTGAAGTTATCCAGCTCAGCAGGTTTTTTTTTTTTTTTTTTTTTGGTCAATATGATGTTTGATTTTAATATTTGCTAATTCACATACTTGCCAGCATTTTAAATGTCATCTAAAGTCTCTTGGCTTATATTGAACATGAAGTTAATTCTGTACAAGCTCCAGAAGATCACATGTTGAGTATTTACACCAATGCTGAACAAATAAATCCGAAAATGATTTTGATACCCTATCTTCTGAAAAGTTACCCGTGTGCCATAATGACATTAAATTTCCATTTACCAAAAACTGTGCCATGCAGAATTTTTTTTGACATTTATGCCACCCACACATACAGATCTCATATTTTTTTCCTCCAAGGCATAAAAGTGTCATGTTTCATCTGCATGATGACTTAATATGGGACGTCTGTTTGCCAGGGTTTGGTAAACATTTTGAGCTTGCTGAAACGTACATCAAATCTCAAGAAGAACCATCTGCTCGGATTTCAGGCGATGTTAGGACAGCAAGAAGGATTTGAAAATTGAGCTCTCCAATGATCACAGGCATACTCTGTCTATTTAAAGATTTAGATCACAAAATATAACATTTTGTAGTAAAAAGCTGTGACGTTGGGATCTGTAGAGCAGAAGAACAATGTTAATATGGTCTAACTTTACTTTGGCATTGTGTGAAATAATGGACTTTGGATCTGATTCACGTTCTTCCGAAATGCATTATCCCTGCCGTTTCATAACAATGGTTTCGTTTCCTTCCCTCCTGCTTATATTTGTGTAATTTCATTAGTGAGCGAGACCTCCTGAAAGGGCTTTTAGAGAAATGCAGAAGCACATGTTGTTTGAGATTTAAATGGAACAAAAAACAATTCTTGACCGTTATCTATTGCACATAATACCACAAGACTATTTAAAGACCAGCTGATCTTGATAACCCACCAAATACTTATTATTTATGGCTATCGCTAGTTATTGTTAATAAAAAGATAATGCCTAGTTACTATTTATGTTAGTGTTGTTTAACTAGTTTTTTATAATGTGTGAATGTGTTTCTAATATGCATGTAAATAAAGTATGTGCACAAAGCATGCAATCGCAAATTCTTGACATGCACGAGTTTTCTTAATTCATAAGAATCAACTCCTGTTTGATTCATACAGTAAAGACTATGCCGTGTTTTAATTGTACACTTGATTATTCGATTTCTGTGATATTTCTTACATGTAAATAAACCTGCTGTAGCTGCCAACTTAGTTACATTTTTTATATTTTTGTTTGTAATTATTTTTTCTTTCGTACACCTCACAGAAACCGAGGCCTAATTCTCAGCTGTGAATCCATTCATTATTTTCCCAGAACTTTGCTGACATCATCATTAAGGTCAGCGGTGAAACTTGTATTGGAGTATTTTTAGTAAATGTTGTTTCCGTTTTTATCCCAGTTGAGCGTGTGAAGGATGTTTTTCTGTTCCTCTTTCTCTTTATTAAAGTGATTAAAGTGCATTGACACATTACTGTAATGATAATAATGTCTTGTCAGCTTTTCCTCTCCTCCTGTCATGTTCTCCTCAACCCTGTGCATTAATCAGTGCTGATAATGGACCTCCTCTTCTGCATCATCACTGAACTCAAGCCTTTCTGTAAATGCATGCTTAGTCAAATTTAATAGTGGGCTAACAGCAGGAATGCTTTCATTACTTCAGTTCTGGAATGCCAAGCCCTCACTGTAAGTCTGTGGGATATTTTGAGATTTTTCCAGAGGAATGGTGACTCAAGACAATGCTTTGTTCTCATAAGAAAAACATTTGAAAAGACTGTCTTGAGTTTAAGTGGACTTGATGTAATCTTTCTGCTTTCTCTTGTGGTTTAATGGTAGAACACTTATGCAAAGACTGTCTGTTTCTGTAAAAGTGCTGTTGGTGTGAGTGTGTCTCCTCTCTGGAGTCTGATAGCTTTAAGGAGTTCTTGATTGTTATGGAAAGACATGAACCAGAGCAGCATTGCCTGCTGGTGGATGTTTACATGGAATCAAAGTTATTCCAGGGTCATTAAAAGGATAGTTCACCCAAAAATGAAAATTATCCCATGGTTTATTCACCCTCAAGGCATCCTAGGTGTATCTGACATTATCCATATATGTCCTGGTTCTTCCAAGCTGTATAATGGCAGTAAATGGTGCCCCTGATTTTGAAGCCTAAAAAACTACAACCATCCATAATAATACTTCTCCATAGTCTAATTCTCATTTTGGGGTGAACTATCCCTTTAAGTGCAATTTCTGTTGCACTCGGGCTGGTTGAGATGGTTAACAAATCAAATGTTTGCTCTTATTGAGGAATCAATCTGTTGCTGCGTAGAATTGTCTTTGCAAGTTAAGCTACAATAGAAGAGAGTTTTTAAAATAAATAAGTACATGCATATTATGTACAAGAGCAAATAAGATCTGTTCTGTTTAGAATTTGAATGAACGAGCATCCCTGTAACACAGGTCCACAGCATAAACCGTCTAGTTACACAGTGTCCGTGTGCTTTTAGTGGACTAACTGGAATGTGAGTAATTCAGGGTCAGAGGTCAGAATCTGCATTCATGTAGGACGATAGGTTTTTTTTAACATTTATGTGTGTACAGGATGCATATGGATGTTTGTCGCGATGACAATGGCCTATTCACCATCTGAACCGTAGCTCAGACAATGTTTTGCTCAATTTAGCCGCGCTCGTTTCTCAGTTGTGGTGTTGCTCTTAAATCCTTCCCCATCTGGGTATAATGGTTTTTCCCACCTGCTAACACGGTCACCGATACACCGGGTTGGGCGGGGGGGTTCATGCTTTACACAGACCGTGCTGTGAAACTCAGAAACCACACAAACACAGATGCTGGGCAGCCGTTAGCTTTCTAGTTTTCATTTGTACTTTTTCACTTTACACCTTCACAGGATCTTTCTTAGGAGAACAACTTGAAGAGGGTTGTCAGTTCGCTTAATAGGAAAAGTACAGGATCATGTTGTAAACAAGTTGTTCACATGGACGTGTTGTGTCATCAGAGAACTCAACACCCTTTGTTTTGGACTACAGAAAAGACTTACTCTAGACTACCACAAAGTTTGCCTGTGATATAAAAGAGGACCAGAATTAGAACAGAACATTTCATGCATCGCTGAGAATGTACTGCTCTTCATTGATGACAGATCTTCGTTATTAAATGTTACAAATGATTAAGGATGTAACATGATGCAATATTATTCACAATACAATTTTTTTTTGCTTGTATAAACATCTAATCCGACTTGAATTGTCACATTTATATTGACTTCCACCCAGCTCGGGGTGCATCATTAAATCCCTTCTTAAAGATCTAAACGTTGTAAATTATTGTCCCTGCATGAAAAGTGCTGTGGCTGTAATGTTTGGCACTTTCTAAATTTACCTTGCTACTTTCTTAAATGCCATTCAGGATCATAGATTATACTCCAAAATATCTCAAAGAGCCATGGTGTGCATGTTAAATGTTTCTTCCGTGTGCTTTTTTGTACTTTTCCATGGTATAAGGCAGTTTAGGTTTGAGGTAATAATGTGTTTGTAGTGTATCAGTAATGGTGTCAATGTAATAATGTTCACTGCTAATGTGTGAGCTTCGTGACTCATTGCTATTTCTAATTGCTCGCATGGTTTACTAATAAACAGCTGTGAGAACTGAAAGGGAAGTGGGTGGAAAGTTTCTTTCTCTGCAGCTTGTGTCGGCTTGTTTGATTTTGAGGCGGCTGTGTGTTTATTCTTATAGGAAAGAGTGTAAAGAAAAACCTGTACACTAATTCATGTAGAGGAACATTGGCACATTTTTTTACAGTAGATACTGAGAACTTCATTAAAGGTGTCTGCTAAAACAGGTACTGACACTGATGTCTTCAAATGTTTGTTTGTGTATAGTAGCAGTCATTTGGCTATATCAGTTTTAGGATGGAGAGGGAGGGGTGCAAAAGTCTGCCAAGATGCCAACCGATTTTAGGGCTCCGAAGAGAACGGAATCTCTGGAGGTTCCTGAAGAATTGAAAGTTAACGACTTTGCTTTTGAATTTGAAAATAAACAAAAAGGAAGTTGGCGCATAATGCAAACAGAAAACCGAAGGAAGCGGTGTTTCCCAAATGAATCGTGCTCGAGTGTTCCCACAGTCAGGGAGTTTTACTTTTTTTTTCGAGGCCTGGAATTCACATATGTAAATAAAATATTTGTGTAAAATGTTGAACGTTTTTGTAGCTGTTAATATTCTGTCAACTCAGTATTGTTGTTGAGCAGAGTGAAATTTGCTTACAAGTTAATGAGTAAATTAAATTAAAGTAATTAAAAATGTAATGAGAAATGTGCTGTTTGTAAGGAAAATTGATTTTCATTCAGTAAATTATTAAACTAGATTGGTCTGAATAATTTATTTTTTTTAATTTGAATTTGAATGATCCAATCATCCTAAACTATTGGAAAACATTTAGCAATTGAGTTGTCTAAAAGTGAGAAAGCCCTGTTTGCAATGGGATGATTTTCAGATTTAGTCCGAGATCATATTGGGCTAGTTTACTGATTTGAAACTTCTGATGCCAGACTTTAATAGAATGGAAGTAAACAATGCAGTTATTATTTTATTTGTTGGTATTTTACTGCAGAGTAACTGCAATTTCTTTACACCAATATAATTACCCTGAAGGGACATGCCAACATGTGTGCAAGTAAATATGTTCTAGATGTAATTCATTTAATTGAGTGGCCAGGTCTTCTACAACCAACTGAAATGTGACCTTGGTCTCTTGACTCGGTGGTCTCAGTCCGTTGCCGTAATCAGAACTCTGTGTGCGTGTCTGTCTCTCAAAGAGGAAATGCCATCGTCCAAGAATAAACATTTCTTCCCTTCTACTCAAATCAACCAATTGCAGGCCACAGCACGACGCCCCTGACTGGACCCCATTGGGCAGTTTGAATTTAGTTTCATTTGACTGTAGTAAGTGTAAATGAGAGCTATGGATGGGTCAGAGGGGCGTCAGAGATCATGAGAAAGGTTGTTGGAATGTCAGGGAGGAGAGAAGGAAATGATGACTCCTCTGATGTCCCGTTTGAGAGAGTTTACTGTGGAGGGCTGATGGGACAGATTAGGGGTGGGCGATATGGCAAAAATATATCACAATTTTGTTCCAGGAAAATTACGATTTGTGATTTTATCATGATTCAAACATATTTTTAAAAACGATGCCTTACAAGGTAACAAAATCTAAAATAAAAAAGATTGGCAGATATTTAGGCCCAAAGTGTTCAAACAAACGGCGCTTTGGTTTTTAGGAGTAGAATTCATGAAATTGAATGAACAAATATAAAGAAAAACACTATGTACATCAATTGTACATTGATTCTTATTAAAGCAACTGTATTAAACGTCTTCAGTCAAGAGCAGTGAGTGATTTTCCTCTTTGTGTTTTGTTGTTTTATTAATATTAAAGGCATAGTTCACCCAAAAAATGAAAATCCTATCATCATTTACTCACTCTCAAGTTGTTTTAATCCTGAATGAGTTTCTCTCTTCTGTTGAACATGAAAGTTAGTTTGAAGAATGCAGGAAACTAAACAGTTGCTGGGCCTCAGTGAATAAATGTGTTTTTTTTTCTTATTATTTGTTTTTTTTCTGCTATCAACGATATGCATATCGCAACAACATATGATATCTGAATCATTTTAATAATGGGCTACTTAAATCAAAACATTGCAAGAGGTCAACGTTTTGCATAATTTTTTAATTGTTTTCTCACATTTATGTTAAAATTACATTTTCAGATTTGTGACATTACTTTCTATGTAATGCTAAAACACTTCTGGTCTCTTTCAGTAGCCGTAGTGTTGCTTTCTTTTCCAATAATAAATCGAATGTAATTTTAATTGATTTTACACACTTAAGTTAATATCATATTGCATATAAAATATCTAATTATTTAACAAGGTATCGCATGTTTCTTCAATATCGCACAGCCCTAGTTTTAAGTGTGTGTATGCTTCAGGTGTAAAAGCGCATGTCAGAACAGCATGTAAATTAAATGTTTAAGCAGCAAGGCTTTCATGCATATGCAAATAATTTACTTTTGTGATTATGAAGTGAAATGTCCTGTGAGTGTAACGCTACCGCTGAGTTAACATTTGATTTGAATGTGTGTGGCATTGAACAGTATATTGAGACCGAGGCATCAGAACTGAAACTGATAGAGTGTGTGCTGCAGATTGACATTTTTATCGTCCACAATCAAAAATTGTGATATTGCACACCCCTAGTACAGATAAATGTGTGAATGTTGTGGCCTTTAAAGGTCTCCACACTTAACTTCACACATACAGTGAGACCCAAACTCCTGAGACTGTGATTTAAACCTAGTTGGAAGCAGTTTCAGAGTTTTGATGAATTAAAAATAATAAAAAGTTGTTTTTGGTAAAATATCTGTAATTCTTGTAAATTGTCATGCTCATAACTATATAATATGTATAATATTTAAACCTCATTGTGTGTGTTTTTTGTTTTGTTTTTGTATGTATATCACACCATCATAAGCACAGGATACAGCCAGTATGACCTCATCACATCAGTGAAGTTTTGAAATCTTACCAAATCACAGGAAATGCTTAGTTGGTGACACTAAACCAGTGTCGACAGGACTGCATGACCGGCCCTTTAAGAATGGGTTAAGCAAGCTGACATGTTAGCAAATCAAGCTAAAAAATAAGACTTGTGCCAAAAATGAATTCTTTTGGCAGGGTTTTAGTCTCTGTGATGGAAATAGTTTTGATGAGTTCAAATTTCTTGTTCAAGGGCTTGAAGTTTTTCCGTCTCCCTGTTTTCTCACTCTGCAGAAGTGTGAAATAAAAGGTTTCTAAATTAGCTTTAATGTGGTTATATCTGCTGTGTAGCTCCTTCCTCTTCCTCAATGCCCCTTGCATAATAGGATCGTATTACCTCATTGTAAGACTGCATTAACAGAACAATCTTTGACCATGACATGATTCCTCTCACCAGATTTTGTCTAATAGTTGCTTACAAAAACATCCATAGACAAGCTCATTTAAGGAACAGTATCTGTTAGACCAGAAACACACAAAACTAATATGTTGCAAGCACTCAGTCCTGTTGTGTACTTAGCATTTCATTACTGTGGCAGTAACAAACTTTAACAACTTGAGTGTATTTGCTATAATAAACACAAAGTGATGTACTTCAGGTAGCTCACTTTAAATATATATAATTTTTATTATTATTTGTGAATATCTAACAAGTTTCTATAAGATGCCCAAAGAGGTAGGCAATTGCTAGGTCAATGAGACACATCCATATTATCTTTAATCTTGTATCAAAAGAGTAATCGAATAATGACAGAAGTAGAGAAGAAAAAAGAGAGGTGAAAGTGAAGGAGTGAATGATGGAGTATCTGCAAACATTCCATTCTTGTTAAATGCTAACTGCGTAACTCAGGATGGGTGGAGTTTGATAGTGATTAAGGAGGGTTATGTGTACAGAGTGTTTGGGAAAGGTGTGTTTAAATTCCTTTACATGGGGCTCCTCCTACTGGTGCTTTTGTGTTAATACAGGCAGGTTTGAAATGTCTTGTGAGGGGGGGGGGGAGCAGGTTAATTTGGGGAATATTTCTTATTTATTGCTACATTGGCATAAAACCTTAAACACCCCCACCCCCCAAGCCTCTTTTCCCAATAAATTGCTAATAAAAAAAAAAGTTGCTTAGCCTTCCTAAAATTTCTAAAATAACTACACATTTTTAGTTTTTCTATGTTTACACAATTTGAGACATGTCTACATACAGATTGATTTTTTCGTCAATGAAAATAGAATAAGCCAAATAAATATATAAAATACTGAACTAAAAAACATCTTTAACACATTTAGTTTTAGTTATTGATACATTCAAATGTATTTAGTTTTATCTTCTTTTCTTGCAATAGCTGTAGTATTTTTAGTTGAGTTGTTCAGCTTGACAAATGCAGCAAATTTGTGTAAAAAGGTAGGAAATCTGGAATGAGATTATTTACGCTCTGGAAAAGGTCCGAATGAAATAATTTTAAGGAATGCTAAATGAGAAATCATTTGCTGACTGCATACGTTTGCATGTGGCACAGAGCTAAATGTGATGTTTTCAGTAGTAATCATTCATGTAAAGTAGCTCTGCAAGCGTAACGTCCTATGTCTCTGTTTTGCAGGATCTCCAGATCGTGTACTCGTACCTCCATGGGATGGAAGCACTGTCCAATTTAAGGGAGCACCAGCTTAGGTACGAGACAGTGTGTGTGTGTGTCAGGACTTTCATTACTACATTATAGAAGGGATGTGCTTTGCTTAACACTGTTTATTCCACCTGTAGGTTGATGTGTGAGACAGTTCGATATGAACAGCATGAAGCTAATGAGGTTTTATACTAGTGAGTATCCAAACACATACACACTCAAGTCACAAGAATGATTTTTGCAACATTGCAAAAAAAAAATCCTAGTTTAGTCTGTTTGTTTACAGGGCAATGCACATTAATAAACATGGCTGTAAATGTGCCGGAATAAGACAAAAATGCTATTTCTTTCTTTTTTTTTTGAGATCTGTAGATCCTTGACTGTAGAATGTAAAAAAAAAAAAGTCAGCCTAAAAACAAAAACAGGGCATCTTATACAAATACACACATGCACAGAAAAATAAGAAAAAAATAATTAATACTAAAAAAGAAATGCAAGTACATGATTCCACATACTTAAATACAATAATACGAAGTTATCTAAATTAAATATTATGCTATATATGAGGTAAGAGAGATGGCGACAGGAAAAGGCAAATAACCAAGAGCAATTCATATTAAAAGTCTAAAATATAAATATGAAATTATGAAAGTTCATTGCATTCCTTTAACTTAAATTGTAAGTCTCCTTTAAGTTTCTCAGTTCAAGTAAATCTGTAACATAGGCAGAGCAACGCTTCTTATGGAAAAGTGAAGTCATGGTAGCTCATCAAAATCTGGAACATTCCCCATCAGTTATGTACTTTTCCCCCATTTCCCCCCACATTTTTCTAGCTGTAACCTCCCATTATCTGCAGTAAATTTCACTGTGGTGTAATGCCTGCATTTACTAGGCTGTCAAAGTCTGTGCTTTTCCAAAACACACAAAACCAGGCATGTGCTTCTTTTCACCTCTGAGAGTTGTGTTGTGCACAATGGTTTTCCTCAGCATAGTTTAAAACCCACCAGTCTTAACCTCAGATGGCATGCCCGAGGACCACCAACAGTCCTTCGCCAATTTGTATTGCACTCGAACATGGCGAGCGCTTCCTCAAACAGGCATGCTTCAATCTGGGAAACAAAGCATGCAAACAACAATAAAAAGCACACTGACCCTAAACTTTTAAACAGCAGTGTATATCCTGTAGATCGCAGTCTAAACACATTTTATGCTATTTTCATACAGTGGGTAAATAATCACATTTTGTTGCTTTACAGCCTGAAATGAAGACGGACACAGTTTTTGTTTTATCCAACTATATGTACTCCGTGCAACTTATGACATCCAAGTGAAAGATAGAACACCAACATGATAGAAAAAAACATTTCTTATTATCTGTGTGTTGTACTGAAAGCCCCTTTCTTCTGGAAACTACTAAATTGAGCAAGATGCATTCACTCACTTTCGTACGATTCATCACTTTAGTTTCCTTTCCCGAACGGGACATGTGTGTTGTTAGGTCACTGCTCCACCCAGACTATAATAGTAAGAATAGACTAAAATAGAAGTGTTGTGTGTGTGTGTGTGTGTGTGTGTGTGTGTGTGTTACAGTCCCGATGACATTGGGAGCTGCTGGTATATCCTGCTGTCTGGCTCAGTCTTTATAAAGGAATCCATGTTTCTGCCCCGCAGCAGGTATGATTGCATTCGGTTTGCCCCATTGTATCCTCTCTGTGTCCTGTTCTGTGTTTTGTGTGATGTATGTGGTTTTATTTCAGTTTTGGTAAGCGTTCTGCGGGTAGTTTGCGTCGTGGTTGTGAGTGTATCGTCCTCGAGGCTTCTGAGATGATTGTGGTGAGTTATTTGTGAAGTAAGCCATGTTTCGTTCAGTAAGAGGAGGATACGGTTATACACTATCTGTCTCTCTCAGGTGGACTACGTGGATGACAACGATGAGTATTTCCAAAGACAAGCATCTCATCGTCAGTCCAGGAGAAGATTCCGGAAGATAAACCAGTGCGGAGAGCGACAGACTATCATTGATACGGTCGATCATTATCCAGTCAGCAAGCCCCCTCTGCCTCCAGGACAACACTCGGTCCGTTCACACATAAATTTTTCGATCACATTATGTTAAAGTGCAGTCACATTAGAGAAATTTGCAATAGTTTGATTTATTTTTCATTTAATATTTTGTTACCTTGTTTTTACAGAATGGAAATTAGTTTGAGACATCATGCAAAATAGTAAAACCAACATGAAAAAGAATTGTGATAAAATCATGAATAATTTGTTTTCATCTATTGTGAAGCGTCACTGTATTTTGTCATCAGATTAACCCATGGATTGTGTATTAATGTGTTTTTAATTTTCTCTTGCTGCAGGAATGCTCCAAATCCCAGGTAATTTACTTTTTAATACTATCAAATGATAATCTTCAATGCTGCTTTGTGTGCATTATTATTATTAATTTATTTTTTTTGCTGAAACACTGTCAGCTATATTGTGTTAAGTAAACTATAGGTTGGTTCCCTCAAAAGGTGCAAATGTTTGCACATTGTTCCCGCATAGACACAACTTGTAAAAAATGTCTACATTTTTTGCACTTTATTGTCATGTAAAGTGCATGTTAAGAACAGGTGTAAACCTTAATGCATATCTCGGCTGGCCGCTTGTGATCAGAACACTACAAACACATCAAATTCAGCAGGTGGAAGCTGCCTGTTACTCTCTATAGAGCTCAATCTATAGAGGTTTCGGATCAAAGCCATAGTCTTGGCAAATCTACTCTGGTAAAAGCTTCTTATCTTCTTTTCAGTCACTCTCAGTTTCTCCCTTGTGACGCTTTGAGCATTTAGTCTCTTTGCATGAGTTTTTTTTATTATCCTCTGACTTGTCATGGACCTGATTGACAGCAGGAAGGCGGGATTTTGACAGATGTATGTGGCATCCTGATTGTTCAGTGAGCTGTCAATCATTGCATGCTTGTCTTGGTGACTGGTTTAGTATGGCAGTGGGTGTCAACCCGCCCCCCTCTTGATAATCCCATGATCTCCCATTGGGGTGTGTGTGTGTGTGTGAATGGGACGGAGGGGAAGGGTCTGATGAAACCTCCCTCTGTTAGAGTGCTGTCTGTTACTGTGCTGATGGGCAGATTACAGTAGAGAGGGATGCTGTCTCTGACAGAGTGCTTTGGGGAGAGAGATATTTGAAGGTTTAATAGATGCGGTTAGAGCAGTGTGCTACAGAAAGAGACTGAAGATGTTTTAGAGGTAAGCACACAGGATGGTAGGGCATTCAGTATTGCAGGCTATGAGACAGCTAGTCCGGTCTCGTGGCTATGGAGTCAGGGGACATCAGACCAGGACTGTGAGTATCTCTCTCTCTCTCTCTCGAAACACAAAAGCCTTGTGGACTACATGCTTAACTCTTTTACAACAACAGGCTAAAGAAAAGCATGCATTAGTTAATTGTAAATAAACATGATGTGCATGCATTCTTTGTTTGGCTATGCATGCTTCATTTTGTAAAGTATTAGGGAGGAGTTGAATTAAATGAGTGGACTTTAATTTTGGCATTGACAGTGTCCAAGCAGAAAAGTATTATTTTCGATATGCAATTTCTAAGTGAACAAAAATATCAGAATTACAGTTTTGTTGTGCAAACTCAGTTTGATTTTTAATTAATTTTGAATAAATAATAATATTTAAATTATTGGATGTATGTACAATTATGTGCATGATTCTAGTTACATTTATAATTAAATGTTTAACGAATTCAGTTAAGTTATAAATTCACATACTTTTGTTTCTGGCTTTGTTGTGCAATCTAAATTAAATGTAAAATTGATAATTTATTTTTCGGAAGTTCTATTCACGTTGTTAATCTTCATAATTTAGTTTCTGGTTATGTTATACAATTTAATTTGATTTTTACTTTCTTAAATATGTTTTTGAAGTTGTTTTTTTCTTGTTATTGATATTTAATAGGTCATGTAGTCAAATCAGTGGTTTGTTGAGTTTCTGAGTTGCGTGAGTGTATTCTACATGTGATTTTGTTGTAGGGTCACTGTATGTAGGCCATCTGATTTAGGACATCAGAACATGAACCCATCAACATTACTGTAGTAAGCCTCAGGGTATGCTGTACAGTAGGATGTTGGTGTGTGTGCTCGCTGGTCTAATCATTACTTTAGTTTATTCATTAATGAAAGCTTCAGTCATTATTCCATACAGTAGTTTACTTTTTGGATCTTTTTGTGGTGGTGTGTTTTGTCTGTATCAAGGAATTGTGGTAACTGCCGAGCCTGGATAGGGTAGGTATGTGCCAAACTGCTAGCAATAATAATTCATTTTGTGTTTATTTTTATCAACCAATGATTGAAATGACTCGTGGATGGATTATTAAATCTTTAAAATGCCACCATTCAGCTGAACTTGTGTGTGTGTGTGGGAACAGATCATCCATTGCACTAAAGAATAATTGTGCTGACACTAACGCAGGGTTTAAAATTAATCCTTGGTTTCCTGATGAACTAGAAGTTGAAAAAAAGCTATGTTTGCACAAATGATCCCAAGCTTGTGCCAGGAAAGAATTATCGTATTTTTCTGCATATAACATGACTTTTGAAGCAATAACAACAGCGTCTTGTAATGTGACATGCAACACTCCCGATTAAACTGTATTAAACAGTAATTAAAAAAATATATTGTACATGCACTATAATTATAATCATATTTATTGAACTTTATTGTACTTTAAAAAAATTATTTGTCACTGCAGGACAATTTAAATGAACTAAAAAGTGTTTAAAATGTGGAAACAGAAAATGATACACCAGATACACACACACACACACACACACACACACACACATATACATATATATATATATATATATATATATATATATATATATATATATTCATATTTGTTTATTCATCCCTCTTTTTATAATGGTATATGTATGTCTCTTGCAGCTTCCTACCGACATCTCAAAGCCACACCCCTCTGACAGTTGCCACTCCCATATCACTTCCAGCCAATCACGTTCCAGCATCGCCAGTGATTCAGGAAGTAGCAGCCTATCAGATATTTACCAGGTGATAAGAGACGCTCAGAGTTTATATCAGGAAGCAATCTCCTTACACGCTCCACAACAGCAGCGCATCCCGACAGAGATTTATTGTGAACATCTGGGACACACGCACTCGCACACATTGAAATCCTGTCCCCCCGCCCTCCTCTGTGGTCCATCTGTCACCTCTCCATAACCTACTCGTGTCAGTCCTCAAGCGCACATACCTTGTGATCCTCAGATCAGCATTACACATGCACACACAAACATCCACCGCGTGTACAAACACAGCCAGCTCAGAGTCACAAGGTCTCTGGAAACAGAAATGCGGGTCACAAAGGCTGCAGATGTCTACGAACGTCATCATTCTGAACTCACATGTTTTCTCTCACAGGCCACTGAGAGTGAATGTGGAGACATGGATCTGAGCGGGCTTCCTGAAACAGCAGTGGACACGGATGAGGACGATGATGATGAAGACGTAGGGAGGGGATCGGACCCTCTTATGAGTCGAGATATTGTGAGAGACTGTCTGGAGAAAGATCCTATGGACCGTACAGATGATGACATTGGTACACTTGAGTTCTTCGATGTTGTTCGATGATGCTACTGTCATTTTTACTTTCATTTACGCTTTCACTTTTATTTTCTCTTTCCGTGTACAGAGCAGTTGTTGGAGTTTGTGCAGCAGCTTCCGGCTTTTGCCAGTCTGAGTGTTTCGGTGAGGAGGGAGCTGTGTGCCGTCATGGTGTTTGCAGTCGTGGAACGGGCCAGAACCATCGTACTCAACCACGGGGAAGAGGTGAGACGGGACCCATCGCAGCATTTCATCTCTTTATATGTGTTCAGCTGATAACTGGCACTTATGTGTGTGTGTGTGTGTGTGTGTGTTTAAGCTGGACTCATGGTCAGTCATTCTGAATGGAGCAGTTGAGGTGACCTACCCAGACGGCGGCAGTGAGAGTGTGTGTATGGGTGGAAGTTTTGGTGTCTCCCCTTCTATGGAGAAACAGCTGATGACTGGAGTCATGAGGACCAAAGTGGATGATTGTCAGGTGAGAGGATGATCATTACTTCCGTATTTTTCGGACTATAAGTCGCAGCAGAGTATAAGTCGCATCAGTCCAAAAATACGTCATGAAAAACATATATAAATCACACTGGACTATAAGTCGCATTTATTTAGAACCAAGAGAAAACATTACCGTCTACAGCCACGAGAGGGCGCTCTATGTCTTCAGTGTAGACTACAGGAGCAGTGAGCAGCAGAGCGCCCTCTCGCGGCTGTAGACGGAAATGTTTTCTATTGTTTCTTTTTTAGTTCATTTCTCTTGGTTCATGTCAAATTGATTTTGATAAATAAGTCGGATCTGACTATAAGTTGCAGGACCAGCCAAACTATGAAAAAAAGTGCGACTTATAGTCCGGAAAATACGGTAATCGTTAGGCCTGTCACCATAACAACTTTTTTGTTGTGTGATATATTCCCCCAGAAATAATTGCGATAATCAATATTATTGTCATTTTAAAGACCACTGAATATAAAATCATAATGTAGAAGGTCTACACACTTCCAAATGACAACAAACTTTTAATTTTTGATAATATTTTGATCGTGGAAATTAAGTGTCCGAATATTAGATACCTTAAAACCTTAATCATTTGTAAATAAACTTTTTTTTAACAAAAAGTGCAAAGTAATGAATAGAAAAAAAGAAAAATTCACAACGAACTTGTATGGAGATTTTTCCCGGTCTTTCTTTTCTCTGTAAATAAAGGGTGCACAACTAATAAAAAAAACACAATTACTAACTTACTCAGCAATCAGATGTCTGTATGCACGAAGGCACAGATCCCTAAACAAGACCAAATCTGCAGATTAAACTTTTTTTTTCGTTGAAGCATGTTTTAAATTTGAACCAGCTCCTCACGACTACATCACATTATGAACGAGAAGCTGCAAAAGACACAGGCGCAAGTGAGATGTACAAAACAGGGTGACATAAATAATTAAGTAAATATAAAAGGGTTGGTATATTGCGTCACCAAAAATGATTAAGGTCATGTATATTTATTGCGCGATAAGTCGGTATATTGTATATAGTGACAGGCCTACTAATCATCCAATAGCTCATTTGTCAATAAACAGAATCCAGATTTTCTAGTGTTTTGGTTTAGAAATGCAAATCGAAAATCTCCTATTCGATGATAATGTATCAAATAAAAAGCCTTATTTCTAATGCAAATTGTGCATAAAATTATGAGACGCCAGTTAACATCATTATGTGTGTGTGTGTGTGTGTGTAGTTTGTGTGTATTGCGCAGCAGGAATACTGCTCCATTCTGAATCAGGTTGAGCAGAACACACAGCGAGTGGAGGAGGAAGGAGAAATCGTCATGGTGAAAGAACACCGAGAACTCGACCGGACGGGAACCCGCAAGGGACACATTGTTGTTAAGGTATAACCGTCTTTTGGAAAAATCTTACTTGAAATTTTTTTTTTTTAAATCCACTGAATTTTGCATCTGATGTATACTTTTTTTAGGGCACTGCTGAGAGGCTGATGCAGCACTTAGTGGAGGACCATTCAGTTGTCGACCCCACATATATCGAGGACTTCCTGTTGACCTATCGTACCTTCCTGCCCAGTCCTCTGATTTTGGGACAGAGACTTCTGGACTGGTTTAATGACTCCAGTTACCGGGATAAGGTAGTGTGACTGACTTTAAACACATATAAATCTTCAGCTGGACGGGACTCAGAGTTCTTCTCTCTCTCTCTTTTAATCAGGTGACCCGAGTTGTGTTGTTATGGGTCAACAATCACTTCAGTGACTTCGAAGGAGATCCTGATATGAGCAGTTTTTTGGAGGAGTTCCAGAGCAATCTGGAAAGAGAGGTATGAAGTGCATACACTTGTCACTTTAATGCATATTCAGTTGTCATATTATCATCCTTATTAACTTCCTCTATTTATCCGAACAGAAAATGACGGGTCAGTTGCGGTTACTTAACATAGCATGTGCTGCTAAAGCCAAACCGAGAGTGATTACCATAAATAGGCCTGCTCGAGAGATGCCCCTCCCCTTCACTCTCATTGGAGGAGCTGAACGAGGAACACGCCTCTTTATCAGCGGCGTAGAAGTCGGTAGCAAAGCAGAAGAGGCGGGGCTTAAACGTGGAGACCAGGTAACACCTTTCGAACCTCAGTAAAATATGAAGCATATTCTTTGACAGTTTTTTTCTTTCTCTTCTAATCTTTTTGACACTCGGGCAGATTTTGGAGGTGAACGGGCAGACGTTTGAGAATGTGCAGTTGTCCAAAGCAGTAGAAATCCTCAGGAACAACACACAGCTCTGTATGAGTGTCAAAACCAACCTCCTGGGTAAGATTTCCCGCTAGGATACACCTTCCAAGGCTGGGGATAAATATCTCTAATTTTTGTATTTTCCTTTACTCGCTTCACTCCTCTCAGTTTTCAAGGAGTTGGTGGCCAGGGTGGCAGAGGAAAGGAAAAACGGCATTCCTCATCTCCCAAAGATTGGTGACGGGAAGAAAAACAGCCGTTATTCTGTAGCTGAACTTGCCGCTGATTCGGATCTAATAGGTCAAGAAAAAGTCAACAGGAAGGTTAAAGCACATACAGTGGGCGGCCGAAACAAACTCATGAAGATTCTAGACAAGACACGCATGAGCATCCTACCTCAGAAACCTTACAGGTACACAAGACCCTGACGAAGAAAAGACATCAGTACGGATCTTGTCTTGTGTTAGTGATATGTTCATAAACAGAAGGGGGTTATAGCATTATTTCACATCCACTCCTTTTGAGTTGTCTGGGAGATTCTGGTGTAATGTTGACCTCCCATAGAGTCATGCTGAGTCATTGTGCTTCTGTTGTGTAGTGACCTCGGGTTAGGGCAGACTCAGGATGACAGCATTGTGGGATTACGGCAGAACAAACAGACTCCGCCCACTATGGCTGTTAGTGGAAATCTCTCATCCAGTAACCCTGACCTGGCTCCAGGCCAACAACGCATCATCGACTACAGTACACAACCACCAGGTAATTGCACAGGATATATATGTGTGTGTGTGTGTGTGTGTGTGTGGGGGGGGTGGGGGGGATGTGTGTGTAGTTTGTATATATGCACATTGATGTTAGAAGTAAAATCAGTGTTGTTGTTTTTTTAAGTTTCTTAAGCTGCAAGCAATGAGCAATTAATCGCAACAGGAAAATTTGATACCGGCATATCCCTAGTGGCGACCCTATATAATGGCCATTTTGTTAATAAAAGTGCATGGTGTCATATCTATGACTGTCATTGTTAAGTGTTATGTTAGGTCAGATTTGTTACTTTCAATCGTTTAAATCAAAAAGCATAAAATAAATACATAAATACTAAAATAAATAAATAAAAGTGCAGTGCAGTGATGACAACAAGCTTCTGTGTTCCTATGTTTTCTGTGAGAGCACAGCGCAATCTGCGATCTTTTCTCTCTCTGTGCTGCTTTTTGTGTTCCCGCTTTCCTTCTGTTATATTTGTGCCCTTGTACTAATGATCCACAACCCTCTGCTTGCTCGCAGCACCTGGATTTACTCGTGAGTATTTGTGCTCTGCTGCGGTTCTGCTCTTCTTTTAGACACCTCTCGTCTAGTTCCACTCGTCTCTTTAGAAAGCTGTTCCTCTTCATAGGCACCTGTCTTACGTAATTGCCCGTCTAGTTTTATCTGGTTGACTGATTTTCTTTCTCTCTTTTCTGCTGATTGTTTCAGTTCTGTATAGTATTGTTCTTGTACATAAATGAGTCATTATTGAGTCAGTGGCAATGTTTTCACGCTGATGGCATCACCATGTGGATCAGACTCTCATTTTCTTGAAAGTAAGTTAAATGTGTTGTTTTTGCCAATAGACTGTGTTTTGGCAAGCCTGACTGACTCCCTGCGTCAGATTAAACAAGATTTAAGGCTGTGGGTCTGTATATTAATATAATTTGTGCCATCTGCTAAACATGCCACTGGGCCAAGTCCTGTAGTTGAATTAGCTTTGCCTTTTTCAAACTTTGATTGATGCACTACTCTTACTGCTTTGTCTTTTTATGTAATTTAACTTGGTTTATGTTGCTTCTGTTCATGGTTACCATTTCTGAAAGTAAACACTGCCTCTCATCATTTTCAATTATGCATTAAAAGTTCTAAAGTAGTTGTTTAAGTATAGAGTAATGAAAATATGAGAGTAAAAAAAAAAAGTTTCTTATGCTCATTAAGGCTGCATTTATCTGATCAGAAATACAGAAAGAAAACCGTAATCTTGCTAAATGTTTTTAAAACATAAAATAATGGTTTCTATTTCAATATCCTTTAAAATAGTATTTATTTATGTGATGCAAAGCTGAATTTCCATCAGCCATTACTCCAGTATGAAGTGTCACATGATCCTTAAGAAATCATTTTAATATGCTGATTTATTATTATAATTATCAGTCTTGGCAACAGTTGTGCTCCCAGATATTTTTTTTGGGGGGGGGGGGGAACTGCGATATCTTTTCAGGATTCTTTGATGTATAAAACTGTAAAAAAGAACAGCATTTATTCAAAATATAAATCTTTTCTAATAAATATAAATCTTTGCTATCACTCCTTAACAATTCAACACATCCTTGCTGTATAAAAGTTTAAATAAATAAAAAAATAGAAAGAAAGAATAAAAATTTACTGAACCCAAACTTTTGAACTGTAGTGTATATTGTTAGAAAATATTTATATTGTAAAGAAATGCTCTTTTTTTAAACATTTTATTAATTAAAGAATCCTGAAAAAAAGTATCACAGATTCCAAAAAAATATTATGTAGCACAACAGTTTCAACACTGATAATAAATCAGCATATTAGAATGATTTCTGAAGAAACATGTGACATTTTTTCCTGTATTTTTGATTAAATAAATGCAGCCTTGATGAGCAGAAGAAACTCCTGTAAAAAACATAAAAATAATTCTGATCCCAAACGTTTAATTGCTAGTGTATATGTCACTATACAACTGTCCAGTTTAAGATGTACATATTTTATTTCTCATTAGTGCCAGTCTGCTTGGTCTGCGTCTCCGTGTTAACATCTCTGTCTTTATTATTAGGGTTCCTTTCATCTCTTTTCATTTTAATGTTTGAATATACTTCTAGAAGTTGCATGTAATCTGAGCGATGCAGGAATGTTTGGATCCTAGTTCTGATTGAGGTTTACGTACCAGTATCCAGTTATTTTATGGTTTGTTTGTGTTTCCATTTATAGAATTGCAAGACCAGGTGTTGCGTGTTTTTAAGGCGGACCAGCAAAGTCGTTACTTACTGATCAATAAGGACACCACAGCAAGAGAAGCGGCCAATCAGGCGATGCGAGAGTTTGGCTTGACGGCGAGTCCTGATGCCTATTCGCTCTGCGAGGTGTCAGTCACCCAGGAGGGAGTTATCAAACAGAGACGGCTGCCTGATCAGCTCTCTAAACTGGCCGACAGGATTCAGCTGAGTGCCAGGTTTGGTCTTGAGCTCAATTTAAGAAATTAATTTTGTGACTTCGTTTCATACGTGAAGATCTGCTTCTCTCTCAGGTACTATCTGAAGAGCAACATGGAGACCGAGACGCTGTGTTCAGATGTGGAGGCCCAGGAGATGCAGCGGGAGTCTGTGGTCCCTCTGCTGTCCTTGAGCTCAATGGAAATAGCCAATCAGCTGTCAGCGCGCAACTATCTGCGCTTCTCTGGCATTGAACCGACGGATTACATCACTGACCTCTTCAAGCTCCGCCCACAAGAGCCTCCCACCAACCTGCGCAACTTTGAGGATCTTGTGAACCAGGAGACCTTCTGGGTCGCCACAGAGGTAGTACAGGAAGCCAACCTGGCCAAAAGAGTGAAGATCATCAAGCACTTTATAAAGATTGCCCTTCACTGCCGTGACTGCAAGAACTTCAACTCTATGTTTGCCATAATCAGGTAGAGTTTGTGTGTCTGTTAGTGTTATCATGATTCCTTGATTATGTTTCACAGTGTAACACCAAATAGTGTTGTGATTCCAGTCATGTTGCTTGGATGCATCATCATTGCTGGGGCTTCAGTTTAAATGCCTAGGCCGTTTACACTATAAAAATAATAATAAACATTTTCTAATATGTTATTGTTGTTGATGTGGAAAATTAAAAATATTAATATTTATTTTAAAACAAATTAAATATGAATATTAAACTAATACTATTAAATCATTAGTTATTTTTAAATATTTATTTATTATAAAAATGTGTTTTATGGTATGATGCCAAGTAGTATTGCGATTGTTTGGATGTATTATTATTATTATTATTATTGTAATTATTGCTGGGGCTTAAGTTTGTCAAGGCTTTTTACACTATAATAATAATAATTACTGTTTTATCATGTTATTGTTATTGATGTGAAAAATAAAAATATTAATATTTAATTTTATATATATATATATATATATATATATATATATATATATATATATATATATATATATATATATATAATATTAAGTCATTATTAATTATGTTTATTTATATATATATATATATATATATATATATATATATATATATATATATATAATATGTATTATAAAAATGATTGCTGGGGCATTATTTTACATCGTCAAGACAATTTACACACCAATAATAATAAAATTAATAATTACTGTGTTATATGTTATTGATGTGGAAAATTTAAAATATTAACATTTAATAGTTTATATTAAAATAATTATATTAATTATTTATAAATATGTATGTATATAGTAAAAATTTGTTTCATGGTATCATGCAAATTAGTGTTGTTTGGATGTATTATTATTTTTATTGCTGGGTTTTAGTTTACATCGTCAAGACCATTTACACACCAATAATAATAATGTTGTTGATAATAATAATAATAATAATAATAATTGTTGTGGAAATTATTATTATTATTATTTATTTTTTTTAAAGCAATTATTGTGATTATATAATTGCATTATTTATAAAAAATATTTGTTGATATATTACTGTATAATAATACATATTTGATGTATTATACAAAATTATGATCGATTATTTAATTTTGCATTTTCAGAAAACTGATTTAAGAACAGCTCTGTCAAAACTAGAATTGAGTTATGTCTACAATAATAAAAACAACAACAATACTTTATAGGGATGTAATCCTTTTTAAATGTGTGCTTCTCACCATACAAACATGACAGTGTGCTTTTGTTCCTTGCATAATTTGTCAAGTTTGTTCCTGTTAATGCTTGGAATTGTCCTTTTTCTCTTCACTATGTGGTTTCCTAAATGCATCTCTTTTGCAGTGGGTTCAATCTAGCTCCCGTCTCTCGGCTGCGATCCACATGGGAACGTTTGCCTGGAAAATATGAGAAGCTTTTGGCAGAATTACAAGACGTTTTCGACCCTTCTCGCAACATGGCCAAATACCGCAACCTCCTCAACAAACACAACCTGCAGCCGCCCGTCATCCCTCTGTTTCCTGTCATTAAGAAAGACCTCACTTTCCTCCACGAGGGTGACTTGCCCCTTTCTCTTGTCCTTGTTGCCTCATAATTTTACATTTGGTTTGGAAGTGAAATAGGAATCTGTTAAACGTGCGTGTGCTTATAGGGAACAACTCCAAGGTGGACGGTCTGGTGAATTTTGAGAAGCTGAGGATGATTGCACGAGAGATCCGACACGTGGTTCGAATGGCTTCTATCACCATGGACCCTGCATTGCTTTTTAAGACCAGGTACACCTACAAAGTGTAAACTTATTCAGCAAATATATTTCATACACATGAACTGACAACATCAATAAAACCTTGAGATAAAAGCATAGTTACACAACCATAACTTACTGAGCTGCGTCACTACCTGTAAAGGAAATGCAACCTTATTAGTGACCAATTCGAAATGCACTACACGGGCAAGTGCATGCATCACAAATAGTGCTCCACACAGTGACATAATATACATGCATAATGCATTTTCTTTATTGAACTGAAAGCAAGCTAGTCTCTTGCACAGTGTGGTGTGTATCCATCGCTGATGAGTTTCTGCTCTCAGTCATTTGTGTGCTTGGTGTCTTACTGGACTTCTTGTTTTGCTCTGTGGGCTTCACTATCTAAGCACTAGTGTGTTTTTGTCTCCTCTTACTCAGTCTCTTAATTTTCTTGTTCTTTGGCTCTTCGTGGCTCTCTGTTTTAGGAAGAAAAAGTGGAGAAGTCTTGGGTAAGTGGGTCTGCTACTGTCTTTCTCTCTTTCACTTTTTCTGTTAACTGTCATGTACTAAACCACACTAACACTTCCTTTGGTAGTCGAAGTTGTTTTAGTTGCACAGCGTATGTGAAATCACATCTTTGACTTCCTTCTCCTGAGTTCTCATTGTCGTCTTCTAGAAAGGCATGAATAGTTGTTATGAATGTTTTCTACATGGTTGGATAAATGTATTTTTGCTAAAGTAGGAACAGGCATCGAATAATATTGTAGAAGAGTAATTTTTTTATTTATTTACACGTTACATTTTCAGTACCAGTTAAAAAACTGTACCAACTAAAAAAAATGCATTAATGAAAACTTCAATATAAAAAAAAATGCACACATCTGCGGCTTGAATAAAAAATGCATGTATAATCTAATTATATGCATAAAAGGGGGTATCAAAAAATAGGCAGTTCTGCCAGCACAGTGGTTGGCAATAAAAAAAAATAAAAAATAATAATAGTTCTGTTTTTGTTTGTTTTTTTTTTTTTATAAAGTAAAAAAAAAAAAAAATTGTAAATATTTTGATTTGTTGTTTTATTAGCTGACTGCTTAGTTGCAGAATGAGTACCTGATTTCTGATCTCTACTTTCTATACACATAGATTATCTTGTAGATGTCTAAAACAGTCACTCATCTCAATTCCTTTCTTTCTGCATGTTAAAAGTGGCTATATTAGTTCCCCAGCATTATTCTGGTTTTACATAGTTGTCCTGCGAACTTGTTCAATAATGACCTGTTGCCTTTAGGGTTCACTGTGTCTTTCGTTCTGATGTGTGTACTAGGTCTCTAAGTCAGGTGAGCAGCTCTTCTCTCTCTGACATCGGAACGATGGGCGGGAAGAGGAAGGGGAGGCGGAGCTCTTTTCTCAGCACTAAGAAGCTGTACGAGGTGGAGATGATGAGCAGACGTGTTCGGCAGTACCTGGACACACACACACATGAGAGTGATGAAGACAAGCTCCAAAAACTCTCTCTGCAGTGTGAACCTGCCAACAGCTCCAGTGAGTCACACACACATTTCTAGAAGACTCTCACCTTGCCTTTTTACTTTCATTGATTGAAATGTGTAATATCAAAAGTATTGTATAGGGCTTATTGCTTTTATAAAACAGTATTCGTCCACCAAACAATGTAGTTGCTCAAATGTAAACAAAGGTGTGTGTTTGTCGAGTAATTAAAAAAACTTAAAATAGCTTCAGATGTGGCTCAGCCAATCAGAATCCAGGACCGGAGCTATCCGTTTTATCCGCCTTTTTCCTGACATAAAAATGGGTGCCGCCGTTTGTAAATTGTATGTAAATTCTCATTTGCGTCCAGCTATTTTTAGATGTACAAAACAGTTTGTTTTGCTGTTTGATATTGACAATTGATGTGTCCTATCATATTATTTAAAACTGTTATCTTAATTAAGAAAACACTGGTTTGTACTGCAAACAGTTTTATCGTTTACAGCACGTTGTTTTTTTCCTCGTTAATGAACTAAAGCAATAATGAAACGGAAATCTCACCCATAGGCAAACATCCATGTTGAGGAAAAAAAGCATAATTCTCCCATCCTCGCAAAATATTTAAAACAACACGTAAAAATAGTACAACAACTTACCTTTACTAAACCATTGTTTCGTCCACGATAAATATCGGCCGATATTTAATACGCATCTCATCGATAAAGCCAGTTCTCTAATCATTTATCAATGGCTCTGTGTAGTAACAGCTGCTCTATGTGAAATCATGCACCTGAAGGAATTTACCGCTGATCAGAGAACCGGCTTTACTGCCAAGATGTACATTAATTATCGGCCGATATTTATCCTGCACCCTTAATTAATAATAGAAGTTCTAAAAATTTACCTGATTGAAGGATTCTCCAAAATATTGATGCTACATTAAAATAATATAATAAGAATTAGCAACACAGAATTACAAAAGAACCACCAATTTTTGTTACGTTTTGCATTTATTTTGTTCATTGTTAGACATAGTGGTTATAGTTGAATGTGTTTGCTTGTGGTTTCAGTGCTGAAGAACTCCGGTGAGAGGAAGCGAGTGGATGTATCTCCTGTCGGTCAGAGAAGCACCACTCCGCAGCAAACGAATGGAAATCATGGACGCAGGAAATCTCTTGGCAAAGAGTTACCGCCATTTGGTAAGAGCTATACCTGTCCGAATGATCTGGGTTCTGATCTGAAGTCTTGTTTGTAGTGAGATGAGGTTTTTGTGTCTGCACTCTGTTTTGATGTTTTTACCATAATAACTAGGTACTAAACCCGAATGTAACCTAACCTTAACCGTATTAATCCAAGTTGTTTCTTAAATATCAATTAATATTGAAATTGATATCTGTGTGTAATAATGTTGTAATAATTCGTTTGAGTTTTTTGATGCAGTTATTGGCGTTTCTGTTTACTGTTTAAAGGTAACTGCATTGTCTGTTTTAAAATGGTAGAAAGTCGGTGACTTTTTTGTTAACTTAGCATATAATATGTAAATATTGTACCAAGTTAATAGCGGCTGATCATGTTGACATGAAATTGTTAGATTCTGTTTGGGGCATCTATAGTATGCTGGTAATGTAGTTTCCTTTTTTTTTTTTTTTTTTCATTTAAAATTATTTACTTATGATCATCGTATCTCAAATTTAATATGGCATTATTATCTCATTTTATTTGATTATTATGCAAAACTAAATAGTATACATGCATATTTATAATAGAGTTTGTTTGTGTTTTGTAATGAGTGATGTTTAATTTCCAAGGAATGCGTATTGTAAAGCGGTCATAAGATGCGATTTAAAAAAATTTCCTTTCTCTTTGGATTAATACAAGCTCTTTGTGCATGAAGAAGATTAAGACTTTGCCACGCCCCCTAAAATGCCTGGTTTAAACACGCCCCACATATCTACATCACTATGTGGAAATATTTGCATTATCAAAGACATTACTAACTGTCTTTACAGTATTTTTTTTTTTTAAATGAAGCTTGCGATTATGCAAAGGGGAGTTACATTTCCGACGAGTGCCTGCGGTGTTCGGCCAATCACAATGCACCGAGTCAGTAGGCCAATCAGAGCAGACTGTGCTTGTCTGAAGGAGGGACTTTGTAGAAAATGATGCGTTTGAGAGAGGCGGGGCATAGAGGATCTACAATAATGTACAGTATTTGAAAAATAATGTGTTTTTTGAACACTAAAGCATGTCAACATATTAGGTTACACCAAATACACAAAATAATGATGTTTAAAGAAGCATCATATGACCCCTTTAGTACATTTGTGTTTTTACACATTTGTTGAATGAAATTTTAGAAATTGAAAACCAATTAATCACGAATCAGATCATGATTCTTATTCAAATTTCTAAAGAGTTAGACATTTTCAGAAGTATTTAATAGTTTGGTCATTTATGTTTCTCATAGGCCCACGGTTAGTGGTGAGTGATGCACCGGATAAGTTGAGTTTGTTAAGCTCCTCCTCCTCTGACCTCATCATGGTTGATGACCACAGGCACGCTCAACCCCATACGCTTACACACCCACTCAGCACGCGTAGAGCTGAACCCGACCAGATAAGCCTGGGGTAAGGGCTTTGATATACATAAAAGAAGTATATAACAAGTAAATACAATTGGTCTCGTACTTTATTTCTGTATTTCTTTCTCTCAGATCCTACTCCTTGACTCCGGATCAGTGTGACCGTGCATCGCTGGACGCAGCAGACAGTGGCCGTGGAAGCTGGACGTCCTGCTCCAGTGGGTCACATGACAACATCCAGAGCATTCCACAGCGTGTGGGTTATTATGACAACCGCAGCTGGGAGACGCTGTCAGATGGGATGGGACGGAGTCACATGACCACACCCACCGGTCACTGGGGCGATGAATTGGAAGGAGACACAGGAACGATAAAACGCAGAGGTGGAAAAGACGAGACTCCAAACACAAACAAGAATGCTGCGAGTCGGAGAGAGGGTCGTTTTAGAGAGCCGCCGCCCACACCACCTGGTTATACTGCGCTGTCATTGGCTGAGGCAGACAGCCACAGTCATGTGCATGGGCGACGCCCACCAGACTACACAGCGGCTCTGCAGAGATCTCGATTCCTTAAAAGGTCATGTGATCCTCCTCCACACCCATCCAGTAGACTGCCAGCATACAACCACTGCCAGTCACCACCACGACCACAACCTGAGGGTGAGTGTATGATCACAAATAAATTTGTGTTCCTGTGGCTCAGTGGTAGAGCATTGCATTAGCAGTGCACAAGGTTGTGGGTTTGATTCCCAGGGAACACATGTTAAATACACTGTAAGTTGCTTTGGATAAAAGCATCTGCTAAAAGCATACATTACATTACATTACATTACATTAATTTAATTTAATTTAATTTAATTTAATTTAATTTAAAATCAAAGACCAGAACTAACTGTTGTATTGTTAATAATTTATTTGACACTGATTTCAATATTAATGCATTTGTTTTAAAAGCATATGTAATGTTTATACTGATGCGAGTTGGTTGTCAATTGTTGCTTTTCCTTACTACTGCGTTATTTGTTTCATCTTGCCATAAAAATAGCCATAGATGCTGGTATGGCAATAAAAATAAATCAGTTCATACATTTATTTCATTTGTTGTTTGGATAGTCATTCAACTTATTGCATAAAAGCCAAGAAAGAAATATGTAGATGAACAGTCTAAAATTTTGTAGAGTAAAATTGTGCTTATTCATATTGTGATTTTATTGTTGTAGTTATGATAAACATGAAAAACTATTTAAAAGCAGTTTTAATTTTAATACTACAGTTTTAGTATTTTGTTGTGTTTTTGTCATTTTTATTTTTTCTAAATGCATATTTATACAGTTTTTTAATCAATTTTAATTTCAGTTATTATATATACATATATATATATATATATATATATATATATATATATATATATATATATATATATATATATATATATTTCTTTTAAGAAAATTTTTGAAAGAGAGAAAAAAAAATATATTATTTTTTAAGTAAAAATTTATTTAATTTCAATTGTAATGTCAATTGTTTTGTGTTTTATGGTTTTAATTTAAGTTTTGGTTTAAATATATTAACAGTAATAATTTTCTGGAAATAAGCTGAGGTCTTTTTTTGTCTTTTTTCCTCTTCAGAGAACGAGCAAATATCTGCAGTTTAATAAGAGACCCTTCATATATCTCTGTCCCAAAGTTTGACAACATCCATATGACAGCTGATATTTAAACGTGGTCATGGACTGAACTACAGCAATGCATCGTGGACTTTCATGAGATCACTGTAAAAGAGGAGAGGAGACGAGAAAAATGTTGGCACTTTTAACACAAGTTCTTCAAATAGACTATTGCATAATGAAATCAAACTCATAGAGAGATGAGAGTTGTTACACGTGATGCAATATCAGTGTTACAAAACCAAGGAAAACAGTATTATTCCATTTGAAGTTTTAATCACGTGTTACAGAAACTGTGTGTTGTGTGTGTGAGAAATCAATCACAGAAAGAGATGAAGAGCGAAAGAAAAGACTGACTCCTCTCACCAACCTCAGACGTCTTCTCTGCGCTGATATCAGTGTTTAATGTTACTCAACATGCCTTTTCTTATCTGATCATGTTCTTAAAACTTTCCAGATGTGTTCACAAGTTTCAGTTTGAAAAGATTTTATGTTTTGTATTTTTATTTAATTTTATCTGTCTGTACCATTGTCTTCAGTTATTTCAACGTATGGCACAAATCATGAATTGTTGCGCACATTTTCAGAAGCAAGAGATTGTAGTCAAGAATATATAAATTATAGATGTCACGTAGATGATAAGTGGTTGAAATGGTCAGTAAACAGTATATTTTGCTTAAAATGTCGTGCTTTTGTGATAGCTCAAATGTATCCCTTATAGCTCCTGTGTTTCTACCCCAGACAGATCTAGAAGAATCACATGTATCTCTACGTCTTTTACAAAGACAACTGGCAAAGTCTGTAGCTACTTTTGTATTTTTAATATAGCTATTGTAAATATTGGTTATATTTTGTTAAAGATTTCAGAGACCTATTCTGTTTATTGGACGCAATTCTCCAACAAATGACTGAGGGAAAATAAACAGTAGCAAAGAAATCTCATGTCTCATTTCTCCGTTTTTGTTACTTTGGATGCTTGATTAATGTTGCATTTCAGATGAACCTATTCAATGTTTTCTGATTGGCAAACAAGTTTGATTTTCTCTGCCAGCGTTGAGTGTGTTGGGACATCTTATGCATGGTAGTTGAAATTTAATGTTTAATGAACAAGGTTTTTTTATTTATTTATTTATTTTTATTTTTTTTTGCAATAACAGTGAAAGGTTTAATAGTTGTTGTTTTTTTTTTTCATTTGCTTTTTTGTAATCAAGACTAACATATGTCCCTATGCAGAAATACATTTTAAAAAATATTGAGAAATATACACAAAAGTAAAAACTGTGACCATATTCCTATCTATCCTTCATTAATATTATTATTATTACTATTATTTTTTTAAGTATATGGTTTGAGGGTGGCACTGATAAAGCTATTGACAAAAGTTTTTACATATATATAACTTTCTTTTAATACAATATAGGGGTCAGACATTTAAAATAAGATTATTTCAATTTCAAATAAATGCTGTTATTATACTGAAAAAAAATAAATAATCAAAAAATACAAATAATAATCAGAAATGTTTCTTGAGCAGCAAATCAACATTTCAGAATGATTTCTGAAGATCATGTGGAACTGGAGACTGGAGTAGTGATTCTGAAAATTCAGCTTTGCATCACAGAAATACATTACATTTTAAATTGTATAAAATAGAAAACAGTTATTTTAATATGTAATAATATCTTGCAATGTTTCTGTTATTACTGTTTTGTATTATTATTATTAAATGCAGGCTTGCTGAGTATAATACACTTCTATCAAAACCTATAAACAAATCTTACTGATCCCAATGCATAATAAAAATAATGGTGAGTCAAATGAAAGAATTAGAAACGGGATGTCCTCCTCTTTAAGACTTTGACTCGTCGTTCAGTCTTCCAGCAGGAGGGGGCGCTGCAGGAACGCGCGTGTGTTTGTGTTTCGCCGAAGGAGAGTCATCCTTTGCTTCACTGTTGTTGTTTGTGTGTGTGTGTGAGCTGTAGCGTCTCAGCCTCTGGATGTGTCCTGTCTTCACCCACACAACGGACCTGTCTGTCGCTTATTATCCGGGCACCTCAGTTACATTTACAGCGTTTTTTTCTGAGGCAGATTGACGTTTTGATTTTCATTACCGGAGCTGGACCCTCACACCAGGTTTCGGTTCGGGCCTGTTTCGGCTCAGTTCGGCTCGGTTCGGCGGACGGGACACAGCGGGGATTTAAACGACAGAGCCCGACCAGAGATGAAGAGACGCAGACTGATGTGAACAGAACCAGCGCTATGGAAATACATCCACTGTAAGTGTGTGTGTGTGTGTGTGTGTGTGTGTGTGTGTGTGTGTGTGTGTGTGTGTGTGTGTGTGTGTGTGTGTGTTTGTGTGTGTGTTGTGTGTGTTTGTGTGTGTGTTTGTGTGTGTGTGTGTGTGTGTGTGTGTGTGTGTTTGTGTGTGTGTGTGTGTGTGTGTGTGTGTGTGTGTGCGTGTGTGAGAGAGAGACTGAGTTCACACTACTGTAATGCCAATACAGAGTAAATCTGTTCAGCCATAAGATCACATGACATCTCTCTGTCTTTGTCCACACACCTCCAACACTCTTTATGTCACATGTTTAGGATTGATAATGGCCATATATGTTCACTTCTTGTGAAATCATACTTCACTGGTTTGGGTGGTTTGTATGCACACAATTTTGTATAATGACACGGGTATGACACAGGTGTAACGATATGAAGGTGGTTTATGAGGACACTTCCTGTGTTCCTGAAATTCAAAAGGCTTAAAAACATATAACATGTTTTGTTTTTTGTTTTTTAGCAAAAAAATGCATAAAGTTTTTCTGTGAGGGGTAGGTTATGTGTAGGGTGATTAAAAAATACAGTTTATACTGTATAAAAAACATTATTTCTGTGGAGAGTCTCTCGGGTAATCACTGATACCAACGTGTGTGTGTGTGTGTGTGTGTGTGTGTGTGTGTGTGTGTGTGTGTGTGTGTGTGTGTGTTTCAGATGCACAAAGCTTTGCCATCATAAAGCTGTGGAGATGAAGGATGACGTGTGTGAGAAACAGAGTGCGGTCACCATCAATCCACGTCACATGAGGAAAGCCTTCAGGATCATGAACGATCTGCGCAGGTGTGTGTGTGTGTGATACTGGTAGAAACTCATGCAGTGCCTCTTAATAACACTGCTTTTTATGTGTGTGCTCTTAAATAGATACTTAACCTAAAAAATAAAATGCTGTCATTAGGTTCATCTGTGGTAGATGTTGGCAGAATGACAGCTCACTCCGCCAGTATTCACTTTTATTGTATAAAAAAAAAAAAGATGCAATGAAAGTGAGTGGTGACTGAGGTTAACTATTCTGCCTAATATCCAAAAACAGAAAAATCTACAGAAAAATTCACACAATTCGGAAATTACACGAGGATGAGAAAACAAAGTCAGAATTTTCTTTTTTGAGTGAATTATGACTGTTTCTTAGCAGGAGTGTGTGTTAAAATGTTGTTTGTTGTTGTAACTTAGTTATATTAATACAGCTGCCACAGAGTTTTTGTTTCTAAACTTTCTATTTATCAAAGAAAATCACATTTTCCACATAATATGAAGCAGCAACTGTAATAAAACATGAAAACATAAAAAAAATGCTTCTTGAGCAGCAAATCAGCATATTATAATGATTTCAGAAGATCATGTGACACTGAAGATTGGAGGAATAATGATGAAAATACAGCTTTTAGCAAAATAATAAATTACAATCTAGAATTATAATTTATTAATTTTCTTTGCAATAAATTGTATTAATATTTGACAATGTTTCTGTTTTCTCTCTGCAGTCAGAGTGTGTTGTGTGATGTCACCATCGTTGCGGAGGATGTGGAGATTGCTGCTCATCGAGTCGTCTTAGCTGCGGGGTGTCCGTACTTCCACGCTATGTTTACAGGTGAGGACACACACATTCACAAAATTAACTTTTCATTCATCAAAGAATCCTGAAAAATGTATCACAGGTTGCCAAAAAAAATATTAAGCAGCACAACAGTTTCCAGCGCTGATAATAAATCAGCATATTAGAATGATTTCTGAAGACTGGAGGAATGATGCTGAAAATACAGTTTTGCATCTCAGAAATAAATTAGATTTTAATGTATTTTAAAATAAAAACACATTATTTTACATCATAATAATATTTCAAAATATTATATTTTTCCTGTATTTTTGATCAAATAATTGCAGCCTTGATGCGCAGAAGAAACTCCTGTAAAAATATATAAAAAATCCTTCTGATCCCAAATATTTGATCACTAGTGTGTGGTTGTGTGTGTGTGTGTGTGTGTGTGTGTGTGTGTGTGTGTGTGTAAAATATATTATATTTATTTATTTATTTATTTATTGTATAAAATAAATAGTTTATACTGTATGATGTTCAACATGAAATATTTGTGTTTGTAGGAGAGATGACCGAGAGCCGTCAGAAGAAGGTTCGAATCAAGGAGATTGACGGCTGGACTCTGAGAATGCTGATCGACTATGTTTACACTGCTGAGATCCAAGTAACAGAGGACAATGTGCAGGTAACCGTGTGTGCGATCATAACATATCAAAGCACGGCCTAAAACACAGTTCACTCAGTCTGTGCTCTTTTTTATGTCATGTTCTTTGGTATTACTCTGAGAGCACAGAAAATCACATCCAGGAAGTGTGTGTGCGTGCATGTGTTGTGTGGGTGGTGTCAGTAGCGCCTGCACAGTTGACTAGACGGAGGGTGTTTAAATGAGGACAATTTTTTTTAGGAATTCAAACTTTGATGCAAAGCTTAACAGTAAGACTGACCCTGGACTAGATGACTGCCAGATGAAATTCAACTTGTCTACTTTTAACTTAATGCAACATTTAGTGACGTGAGATGCTTAACCCCTCTGGTGTTCAGGTGGGGTTCAAAAATGACCTTTTTATTTTAAGAAAAGAATGTGCTATATTTAATTTTGATGTTGTTTTTATTAGATATTTTGTGTTTCTAGGGATTTTATTGTACTAAATATAATACTTATGACATAGTTATGATCTGTTAACTACTTTTAAAATGAAATTTCCATCTTAAACTGTCCCAAATCTTGAATGCTTTGGGGCACAGACTTAAGTTTGGTCTCTTTTTAGAGAAAACACTAGGCATATTACTGCTGAAGTGGAAAACAAAGTTATAGAAGTTTCAATTAATTATTATGAAAAATGCATATAAATACTATTTAAAAAATGTGTATGAAATATCTATTTACCAAAACACACTCTACTCTAAAACATCAAGAAAATCAATATCTATATAATAAATCTAAACAAATTTTAGGTTGAGCACCAAATGTTTCTACTAGATGAAATTCCCCTTTGACCCGAAACAATACAAGTGTGACCATTTTTTCAGGAGCATTTAATCTTTTCAAATCCTGTCCATAGTTGTGTGTGTGTGTTCACTTAGCAAGTGCTAAAACCAAGATTTGTACCTTTCTAATTAAGTAAAAAAAAAAAAAAAAATCCCAAACCAAAACAAATTTTCTGTCCAAAATGACCAAACACCACCAGATGGTTAAAAAAGATCTTCCTTAAAGTCAAGAAATGACATTTGCAAACCATTTTACGTATGTAAAGATTATTATTATTTTTTTTGTTGTTGAGTGAAACAGAATGCTCAATGAGAAAAAAATGGTTATTGAATAAAAAATAAATAAATAATAAATGGTTAAAAACTTTTTTTTTTTTGATGTTTTAAACAGTTTAGGACCATTAAAAGAAAAATCCTTAATGCATGTAAAATTCTTGCCAGGAAAAGGAAAAATAAAACGGACAAATTTCTCGAAGGACTCTTTTGAGGTCTTTTCTCTGCGTGTGTGTGTGTGTGTGTGTGCGTGTGTGTGTTTAGGTGCTCTTGCCCGCCGCTGGTCTGCTGCAGCTACAGGAAGTTAAAAGGCCTGCTGCGAGTTTCTCATAACTCAACTTCACCCAACCAACTGCCTCGGTATATGCGCCTTCGCTGATTTGCACGCCTGCACGGAGCTGCTCAATCTCGCAAACACGTACGCCGGTGTGTGTGTCCTTCCATACAAGAGAAACTCAAGCAAGAAATTCACACACGCACGATAGTCACAATAGTGCTTTTTCTGATCAGATGTGTGTCCGTAACCCTGTGTGATGGTCTCGATCTCTCTCCCACTCACAGAGCAACACTTCTCAGAGGTCGTGCAGAGTGAGGAGTTTCTCAATCTGGGCATGGAGCAGGTGTACAGCCTCATAGCAAGCGACAAACTGACCATTGCATCAGAAGAAAAGGTTTGATCACAGCCAAGACAGAGCTCTGTTTTCATCCTGTACTGACACACATCTGTGAAACATCTGCTGTGATCAGATTTGAAGGAGAATGCGTTTCATTTCTTCACTACATGCATTCAAATTTGACCAAATGCTAATTTCTGAAGAAAATAAATGTATTAAGGGAAATAAAATCCTGTAGAGGAGCCCTGCAGACTTTAATGACTTTTTGTCAAGGTCTATAATTCTCTTAAAATTTTTGAAAATTTAATAAATTACATTTTTATCAAGGAAAGATTAGTTTAGGGTAAGATGTCTTAATGTGTCTCCTCGAAAGAGTTTTTTTTGCTTAACTAATCCAAAAACTGAAACTGTTTTTGTTAATTGAAATAAAGCTATCAATTTTAGATGTTCTTAAATACTTAAATTGTAAGCTACTTGAAATACATTTTGAATGTAGTTGAAGCACTAAAATTACTACCTGGAAATAAATAAAAACTACAGCTGAATGGAAAAATAATGGAAATTAGTGAATTAAACATAAAAAGTATATATATATATATATATATATATATATAAAAAAGTAATATGTAAAAAAAATCTATAAACAAAACAAATGCTAATAAAAATGACAAAAGCATGTAACTTATTAGAATAAAAAACAACAAAATTACTAAAAAGTAAACTAAAATTAAAATGAAAATGGAACATTTTAAATAAAAAATATTTTAAAATATTAATAAAAACTATAATAGCATATCAATAATTCTTAAATAACACTGCTCCCCGAAAACATCAAACAAATTTATAAATGTATAGTAAAATATTTGGATTCAGGGTGAAAGGAAATATGTTATTGCTTTTTACTTGATAGTTACTCCACATTACGTTTTTTTCGAATTATATATTTATAAAATGATATTTAACCTCTAATTAAAAAATATTAGAGTTCAAAAAGGAAAAACATGAGATGAACATGAACATTTATTGTGGATGCCTAGTCATTTGTCTGTGCAGCGGATGATTGACAGATGAGTGGGCGGTGCTTTGATATTGTCCAGGATGCATTAGTAATTATGCTACAAATGTGATGTGGTCACATGCACACTGTCTCTGTATGTGACTGCAGTTATTAGATCTCTATATGTTTTGCTGATATTGTGATTGAATGAGATGAGCCGTGTATCAGCTCTCCCTGTGTGTGTGTGTGTGTGTGTGTTCACAGGTGTTTGAAGCGGTTATAGCGTGGGTCACACATGACACAGATGTGCGTCAGGAACACATGGCTCATCTGATGGAGCATGTTCGCTTACCCCTTCTTTCCAGAGAATACCTCGTACAGGTGTGTGTGTGTGTGTGTTAGTGAATATGTGCTTTGATGTTCTTTAATTGTAATTTAATTTCATGTGTGTGTACATAGAGGGTGGAAGAGGAAACTTTAGTGAAGAACAGCAGCGCCTGTAAAGACTACCTAATTGAAGCCATGAAGTACCACCTTCTGCCGGCCGAGCAGCGCTCCATGATGAAGACCATCCGCACTAGAGTGAGAACACCTGTCAGCTACCCTAAGGTCAGTCTTCATCATAGGCATTTTTAGTTATTCATTTGATAAATAGTGGACATTTTCATTGATATTATCTGTGAAGAGCAGAAGTCAGGGAATGTGTTCTGTACAAAATCTGATGCACGACTCTGATTTAATTTAGTCAATATGTTTGATATTAAGACTGGTAATTGAATTTTTTTATCAGGTTTTAACCAGTTTAATGCCAGGTCAATATGATTTGTTAAGATAGTTATAGATATTCTAATTGATTGTGACGCTTATATTAAATAAATCTGCCTGAAGAAACTGTAGGAGAAGTTCTAGGTCATTGTTTCTCAACCAGGGCTCTCAGGAAACTGAGGGCTAAATTATTTAAAATAAAAAAAAATTAATTCACCTCTTCAACAACTTTTATATTAATAATAATAAAAAAAACAATCAGTATATTAATAAAAAAGTATATATATGTAAAGCATATAAATGATACTAAAATTACAGAGCTCCCCAAAAATGGCATGTCACTTATGAAAAATATTTATGATACATTTATTTTACTCGATTATGACATGGGTTATTATATTTAAAATGTACAAAAAAGATGTAGTTAAAAATGTATTAATGCAAACAATATGTTTCTAAAAAATGTTATAAAACGCATTAACAAAATAATTAAATCTAGATTTTTTTTTTATTAGAGGGTTTTGAGTTGGAGTTTTTTTTTTACCCGTGTGTGCTAAAGGTGCGAAAAAGAAACAAATAATTCAAATAAATATTAAAAACTAAATCACAAATAAAAAAAAGTATAATAGCATATAATTAATACTAAAATTACTGCTCTACCAAAAGTGTTTACAATTTAAGAATTTTTATATACTCTATTATTTTCACAATGTTTACACATGACATTTCTAGAGTTATTATATTTAAACTTTTATTACATTTTCTATTATAAAAAAAAAAAAATCATGAAAACATAGCACATTTTGAAGGGATAATTAAAACAGCATTAAAAAAAAAAACGGGCCAGTGTTCTAGAGGTGTTTGATTTGAAGGTTTTCCCATGTGTGTGTGTGTGTGTGTGTGTGTGTTGAAGGTGATGATGGTGGTGGGGGGACAGGCTCCTAAAGCCATCCGCAGTGTGGAGTGCTATGATTTTGAGGAGGAGAGATGGTTCCAGGTGGCAGAATTGCCCTCCAGACGCTGTCGAGCAGGTATCACTCACATGATCAGCTCTCCAGCCTACTTCACTTCATCCCTCCAGCACTGACTTGACCACTTGCTGAAATTACTGTTCATGCAAAAAGGATACGGTTCATTAAACACAAGCGTCAACATGCAACAAGTGTTTGGGCGTCAAACATGCACTACCATTCGAAAGCTTGGGGTCAAGTTAAGAGATTTGCTTTTAATAGCAATTGAAACATTTATCCATCAAAAATGAATTAAATTGATCTGAAGTGCCACATTATGTTGATAAGAGAGTCCTGCTATTAATTAAAGGCTCAGTCTCAACAAACATATTTAATAATAAGTGTTTCCAACACTGATAAAAATCAGAAATGTTCTCGAGCAGCAAATCAGCATTTCAGAATGATTTCTGAAGATCATGTGACACTGGAGACATTATGGAGTAATGATGCTGAAAATACAGCTTTGTAATCACATAAATAAATTACATTTTACAATATATTAATATAGAAATGGGACATTTTAAATTGTAATAATATTCACAGTATTACAGTTTTTACCATATATTTAATTAAAAAAAGCAGCTTTCACAACATTAAAAAAGACCTTACCAGCTTCAGACTTTTGAACAGTAGTGTATATAGCAACTTTATATGGGAAAAGTTCTTATAGTGAAAACCGCCATTATTAAATATTAAAACATGCTATCGTGACAATCTATTTCAGCACAATTATGAAATACAAAATAATTAATGAACCATTGTTTTGTAGATAATAAATGATAAAAGACACGTGACAACTTGCCCCAATACAGATACAATACTTGTTTACTCAACAGCTGATACAAAAATGATGATTCTGCTGCTTAATATCGTAAGTTTGAAAGACAGAGTTTATAAAAGGATGTTTTTGTGTATGTGTAGGTGTGGTGTACGTGGGTGGTGTTGTGTATGCTGTCGGAGGGTTTAACGGCTCGTTGCGAGTGAGGACGGTGGACGCGTACGACCCGATCAGAGATGAGTGGTGTTGTGTCAGCAGCATGCAGGACCGGAGGTCAACTCTAGGGTCCACTGTCCTCAAACGGACTGCTTTATGCTGTTGGGGGCTTCGATGGGAGCACAGGTAATACATGCACTATAAACTCGTCTATCTTGCATCACATATGCTTTTACGATGTTGCTGGCAGCATTTGTTTTACTGATATGCTGGTTATGGTTACAGCGCTCATCAGACTGAGATGATGAACATCCACATCTGTGTCTAATATGATGATGTTGGTTTGCAGGTTTAGCTACTGTAGAGGTATATAACGCTAAGGCCAATGAGTGGTTCCACGTCAGTCCCATGAACACGCGGCGCAGCAGTGTTGGAGTCGGCGTTGTTGGAGGTTTGTATCTGCCATCTATATATGAACAGTTACAGCCAAGAGAAATACATGACTGTTCTGCTTGTGTTTGCATTCTGATACTAATGAGTTAAAAAAATGGCCTAAACAAAGGGTCTTCAGACAAGAAAACCCCATTATGTATTGTATAAAATCACATTATAACCTATAATAAGAAGAATATTGGCATAATGGTGTATTTGTATATTTTGTTTTGGATTCTGCTTAGTGCTTACATTGTAAAGCTGTATTAAAATAATAAGGATAATTATATAATTGAAAAAAAATTATAATAAATGCTGTTCTTTTAAAGTTTTTATTCTCAAAGAATCCTGAAGAAAAATTTGTCAGATATTCCACAAAAAATATGAAGCAGCACACCTGTTTATGATTAGAAATGTTTCTTGAGCAGCAAATCAACATATCAGAATGATTTCTGAAGATCATGTGACACTGAAGACTGGAGGAATGATGCTGAAAATACAGCTGCACGTCACAGGAATAAAATACATTTGGAAATATATTCAAATAGAAAACGTTTATTTTAAAATTGTAATCATATTTCACAATATTACAGTTTTACTGTATTTTTGATCAAATGAATGCATCTTTGGTCTGCATAATACATTTAAAAAATAATGATAATAAAAATCTTACCAACCAAAACTGTTAGTTGTAGGTGTACATTATTAATATTTTATTAAACACATATAATTGTACTTTTATATATTTAAGTTTGTGATTGAAAATGAAACATTACAAGAACTTTATAATTATAGCTTTGTAGTTATCAGAATATTTATTTATTTTTATTAATTGTTCATATTTTTTTATTATAAAAAGGTGTGTGTGTGTGTGTGTGTGTGTATATATATATATATATATATATATATAATTTTTTTTATTATTATTATATATATTTATTTATTTATTTTTTCATTTAGATTTGATATCAAACAGCTGATTTCAACTGATATCAAACTGTTTCCTGTAGGTCTGCTTTATGCAGTGGGAGGGTATGATGGAGCAACTCGTCAGTGTTTGAGTACTGTTGAAGTCTATAACCCCAACACTAATGAATGGTCCTACACCGCAGAGATGGGAACCCGCCGCAGCGGTGCCGGTAAACACACACACACACACACACACACACACAATCCTA
>NW_020525212.1:0-2500 GCF_003368295.1 Carassius auratus | reverse complement strand
TAAATACAGTTACTCATTTGGAGCTGCCATGGAGGTTAACAGCACAGCAAACACTCTGTCTTCGGCGTATCTAGCGGTGGAATATGTGGATTCATTTCTTCCAGAGAATCCGCTTCAGGAACCTCTGAAGCTCGCGTGGAATCACATGCTGCAGAACTACAGCAAATTCCAGATCGCCACCTGGGGCTCGCTCATCGTCCATGAACTGATCTACTTCCTGTTCTGTCTGCCTGGATTTATCTTCCAGTTCCTCCCTTTCATGCAGAAGTATAAGATCCAACCGGTATGTAATATCAAATCTTTTTTTCATCTGTTATTATTTTAAATTGATTATTTATAGCTTTGTTGTTGTTGTTAAAAACTGAGAAATTAACACCATATATATATTTTTGTCTGGTGCATGCAGGATAAACCAGAGACGTGGGAGAAACAGTGGAAGTGCTTTAAGATGCTGCTGTTTAATCACTTCTGCATCCAGCTGCCGCTCATCTGCGGGACATATTTACTTCACTGAGTTCTTCAGCATCCCTTACGACTGGGACTCCATGCCTCGCTGGTGAGAACACCTGTTAAACAAAGTTGAGCATGAGGTTGTACTGTAACCAAATCTTTTTTAAAGCAAGCTGGCCTTGTCTTCATTTTTCTTTATAATCTCTTTCACCATCTCAGGCCTTTTATATTGGCCCAGTGCTTTGGTTGTGCAGTAATTGAGGACACATGGCATTACTTCCTCCACCGAGCCTTACATCATCGCAGAATCTACAAGTTCATTCATAAAGTCCATCATGACTTCACTGTAAGTTACTCGCATGCTCACAAATACACACACACGATATGCTACTATAAGATAAGAGATACTATAAGATAGGCCTGCAGAGGAAATCAATTAAATTTGAGTGAATTTATACTATTAAATATTTTTTGGGTTAGTTTTACATTGCAGTTGAATATATTGTCACACAATATATATATCACAATACAAAAATATCACAAGTATTATACTAGTTAATAAAACAGCATTTAACGCTTTTAAAATTTGCAAGCAAATTTAATCCTACTTTGGTGTCACCATTGCCCTGTGCATGAGGGAGGAGGACGGAGTCCAAGCCTATTCAAGTGCACCCTGATAAAATACCAGATTTAGCATTTTAATGAACAGTTCTTTATGTTAACTGTTTATCATATGTCTTAGAAGTAATAATTATTTTGTATTGTATTGTTTTGCAACCAAAACGTGTATTGTTACACCACTAGTAAGTTATAGTTACAGTCTTTTCTTTTCTTCACCAATATTATTTTTTCTATTTCATTTTCATCCTGATGATCTATCATCTGATTGTTTGTTTATGTGTATGTTAGGCTCCATTTGGCATGCAGGCAGAGTATGCCCACCCTGCTGAGACTCTGATTCTGGGGGCCGGATTCTTCATTGGCATCATGGTCTTCTGCAATCATATGATTTTGCTCTGGGCCTGGGTCGCTTTTCGGCTGCTTGAAACCATTGATGTTCACAGGTAAGCTCAGTACACACCTTGCATTAATGTGGATGTAGTTTTACTTATTTTAAGGAAAACTAGGCTGAAAAATTAGAAGAGATAACAAAAAGACAATGCCAACTGTAAATCTGCACAAATGAAAATGTAATAATGGCTGCAACTAAATTTGAGGTCAGTCCTTCTCAGCAATTAACTTGAATAAATCCATCAATGGATCTCGACTGTATTGTTTGTGATTGTGGTTGCTGACTAAATGCTCATATGCACCTCAGTGTGGCAAAAAAAGAACTGAAAAACAAACATAATTTCTAGTTATTGGAATTAATATTAGGAATTAATGTAAAAAGAAATTTCAAATGACAATCACAATATTTAATCATGATTACAATTGAGCTAAATTGCTAGTTTCATTGATTAGATTAAAATTCACAGACTTAAACAAAATGCTAAAACCTAAAAAGTACATTGACACTGAACTAACACTAAACTTAAAATATAGCTGATTAAATTAACACTAATGCCATGGTCTGGATCAATACATTTGATTGCATATACAATACAAAAATTGCATATGACCATTTAGTCAGCAACTTTAATTACGTTTTGGATTATCAGATGATAATTATGGAAGCATGTTTCCACTGAATAAATCCTAAAACAAGGTAACTGCTTTTTATCTCACAATTCTGACAAAATTGTGAGTTACAAAGACAGAATATATAATGAAAGTCGCAAAGAGTTCACATCTCGCAATTCTGCCTTTTTTCTTTACTTTATAACTTTTTGGATTTATAACTCGCTTTATAAGTCAAAATTGCAGAATGAACTTGAAATTTTAAGGAAAAAAAAGTCAGAATTGCGAGTTTATATCACAAAATTGTGAAATAATAAAGAGTCTCAATAACCTTGCTTTATTTTTTATTTAGTGGCGGAAACAGGTCTTCCATAGATAATAACTAACTGCAACACTAGGGGGCACTATATTGATAATGCATTCAGTTATA
>NW_020525211.1:27500-28998 GCF_003368295.1 Carassius auratus | reverse complement strand
TTGTCATGGTGTGTGTGTGTCACTGTGTGTGTGTGTGTGTCTTCACTGCTGTGTGTGTGTGTCACGGTGGGTGTGCCGTTAACTGCTGTGTGTTTTGTCATGGTGTGTGTGTGTCCGGTGTGTTGTTGCACGGTGTGTGTGTCACGTGTGTTGTGTTCACTGTGTGTGTGTCGCGGTGTGTGTGCCGTAACTGCTGTTGTGTTTTTGTCATGGTGTGTGTGTGTGTCACGGTGTGGGTGTGGTGTGATTGTGTGTGTGTGTCACTGTGTGTGTGTGTCACGGTGTGTGTGTGTGTGTTCACTGCTGTGTGTGTGTTCACTGTGTGTGTGTGTCAAGGTGTGTGTGCGTTATACTGCTGTGTGTTTTTGTCATGGTGTGTGTGTGTCACGGTGTGTGTGTCACTGTGTGTGTGTGTGTTGTGTGTGTGTCACGGTGTGTGTGTTGTGTTCACTATTGTGTGTGTGTTCACTGTGTGTGTGTGTCACGTTGTGTGTGTGTTAACTGCTGTGTGTTTTTGGTCAATGGTGTGTGTGTGTCATGGTGTGTGTGTGTGTTCACTGCTGTGTGTTTGTTCACTGTGTGTGTTGTGGTCAATGTGTGTGTGCGTTAACTGCTGTGTGTTTTTGTCATGGTGTGTGTGGTGTCACGGTGTGTGTGTTCACTGCTGTGTGTGTGTCACTGTGTGTGAGTGTCACGGTGTGTGTGTGTTAACTGCTGTGTGTTTTTGTCACGGTGTGCGTGTGTGTGTTTCACGGTGTGTGTGTGTGTGTTCACTGCTGTGTGTGTGTCACGGTGTGTGTGTGTTCACTTGCTATGTGTGTGTCATGGTGTGTGTGTGTCACGGTGTGTGTGTGTCACTGTGTGTGTGTGTGTCTGTGTGTCACGGTGTTGTGTGTGTGTTCCACTGTTGTGTGTGTGTTCACTGTGTGTGTGTGTCACGTTGTGTGTGCATTAACTGCTGTGTGTTTTTGTCACGGTGTTGCGTGTGTGTGTTTCACGGTGTGTGTGTGTGTGTTCACTGCTGTGTGTGTGTCACGGTGTGTGTGTGTTCACTGCTATGTGTGTGTCACGGTGTGTGTGTTCACTGCTGTGTGTGTGTGTGTTCACTGCTGTGTGTGTGTGTGTGTGTGTGAGAGTTGTCACAGTGTGTGTGTATGGGTCATCGTACTCAGCCACATGTCACTGTACTTACTCAGTTATATGTAACACTGATTAATGACACACTCTGAGTGTTAGATCATCTCCTCCTGTCAGACTCACACGTGAACATAAACACACACTCATCACATGATCTTTAGGTGCTCTGCTGCGATTACAGCTACTAAAAACTAACACTCCATCACTGCAGAGAGTGAGTGTGTGTGTGTAAGAGTGTGAGTGTGAGTGTGTGTCTTACCTTTGCGTATCTCATCACGGATCTGGGACTCCATCTCATCCATCTGTAACAGAGTCTTCTGCCAGTACCTCTCTGCTCTGCGGCTCTTAGTGCAATAAACCA
>NW_020525211.1:12500-22500 GCF_003368295.1 Carassius auratus | reverse complement strand
CTGACTGAGCGTCACGCTGGAAAGAGCTGGCAGACCAGCAACAAATCAGCTACTATTTTCCAAAATACAGCTGTTGTGACAAGCTGAAGATCTACCATCCAAGAAACTACATCAGCGTGGAACAACTACAAACCTGCTATTATGTTCAAGAGACCACTTTGAGCAGGCTTTAGCCTGGTTTTCCACCAGGAAGGCTTTAACACTGAATGCTGTAGCACAGTTAGCAGATTTCAGTATGTAACTAGCATGTCATTGAGAAGCAATGTCAGCGCTACTCATGTGAACATATACAGCACACACAGACCACATGACATCACATCCTGTGGGGGTCAAGCGGGGGATATTAAAGCACAAGTGTGTGTGTTTAGGGTTGTTCAGCCAGATGTTTCCTGAGCTCAGCGACTGGGCTAAAGGTTTGAGGAAGGAGTTTTGGAGGAGTCCACATTCACATCCCTCTTCCTCGGGGAATTTCCTCTTTAGAATTTCTGATCCTGTTTTCTAGTCTCACACCAAGCCAGTGTTGAGTGGTCTGAGGCTCTTCAGTGTGCTGGAGGGCTTGAATGCTGACCGTTATGATGTCCTGCTGGGAGTCTGGCTCTCCTTCAGCTGCTAGCTGTGTTTGGGAATATGGGGGCTGGTTTCTAGTTGGTTAAAGCCAGTAACAAACTGGTCAAAACTGACTGAAAATCAGAGTGAGCAAAAGCGTTTGAAGACTAGGATCTGTGTGGATCTGCTCAGTCGCACCACTGCTCCTTCACATTCATTTCTAAAACAAACCACACATGCCGGAGCCACTGTACAGTATCTCTCAATGCTGAGTGGAAATGACATGAGCTCAGGAACTGGCTCAGATAACAGCCTGTGTCCCTTGTGCCGGGGATCAGACTGATCTAGAGAGTTCATGCTGTCAAACATGTCATCACATCACGTGATAGCTGGGAGATAATGTTGAGATATCGTGAGTATCGTGCCATCAGCATCTGTTAGCATATTCTGTGATATCCCTGATGAGCCGTCTAACGTGCACTGAAGGGTGTGAAGGGAGAATAAATGGGGATGAAGAGTAAAGAGTGAATGCTGAATCTGAAGGTGTGAGAGGGAAGTGAACAGAGAAAAAAGGGTTGCACATACCACATAGGAGAAGATGTCCTTCGAAACGCCCACTGCTTTCCCGTCCACACTCACGCTCACACGATCACTCATCCGTTTCCATGATACACCAGTCTCACAAACCAACCTGTGACAGACACAAACTGCTGGATCACGAGCCAATGCTCTGACATCAACACTGTGTGTCCAGTCCAGCAATCACGACGTATGTTTTAGCACAAACTCATCTGTCATTTGGTGAAGTTTGGATAATTAGCTGTGTGACGCCCTCAAAAACCATGAATAAAACTACAGCACAACACAGATGACACTAAATATGGCTTTAGCTGCAACAAGGATAAACATGCTTTCTGCCTACATTGCATTCTAGACTAAATGGATCATTATTTACTTTTGTGCAATAAACAGTGTCCAGTGTGAAATGTGTAAAAACTGAAGCACAGATTAACTCCGACATTAAGTGAAGCTCAAATCAACATCACATCAGTTTGAACTGTCAATCACGTCCAAATGATGATCTGTGTGTTATAAACTTCACTGCAGGATCTGTCACTCAGTCAAACAGCAGGTACTGTGTGTGTGCAGAGCTGATGAAGGGTGTGAGTGTGTGATCTGTGTGTGTGTACCTGACTGAAACAGTGTAGTGTTGTGGCAGTAAGCTGCAGGGCACATGGCCGATGGAGACGTTGAGCTGATCAGTCCTGTGTCCAAGGTTCCTGCCCTGCACAGTGAGCAGTGTGCCCCCCGTGAGCGGCCCGGACAGCGGCTCCACCTGCAACACAACACAACACAACTGAACCAGTAAAAACACACACACTTGCATGTCAGACACGGTCAGTTTCACACAGAAGACAGCTGAGACATGAGAAGATCATGACAGAACAGTTATCATAGACCTACCATATTTATATGTTCATTATGGTTTGGGTAACCATAAGTCATTCAGGGCTTCAGACTAAACAGCTTATAAACAATCTTATAAACACACACACACATACACACTCAAACACGTTCACACACACACACACACACACACACACACACACACACACACACACACACACACACACACACACACACACACACACACTCCCACACACACACACATGTTTGTTTTTGTGTAAAGTGTGTTCATCCCATAGGTGTAATGGTTTTTATTCTGTAGAAACTGTATATTCTATGTCCCTTCACCAACCCTACACCTAACCCTAACCCTCACAGGAAACTTTGTGCATTTTTACTTTCTCAAAAAAACTCATTCTGTATGATTTATAAGTGTTTAGAAACTCCTCTCAGTGTGTTCTGAGTGACGGTGTGTGTTCTCTCAGTGAGGGTTGTGTGTAGTGTTTTTCTGCACTGAGCCTGTTTTGAGCCATGTGTTAAGAGTTGTGTTGCTTGGAATGAGTTTTGCAGGTGATGTGAACTGTTTAGCTCAGGTGACTGTTGCTAGTGCAGACTGTAGTTAACTTTCATCACAAAGATAATACTGCATAAAAAGAGTGAAACCCATCAAAGTAGGATATGTAAAGACACGTGTGAGATGAAAAGATGCTGTAAACAGTCCTGCGAGCATCATTGGCACTCTGAGTGTAATGAGTCCCGGTTCACGTCATTTTACCTGCTTTTCTCTTCATTTACACCCTTAGTGAAGTGAGAGAGAGAGACAGAAGAAGGTGCGAACAGAGCAAGTATCAGGCTGTTTTAAACACATTCAGCTGCAGAAAGAAGTGTGAGGCACTCACTGTATTTCTTAATATTTCAAGGAGACTGCTTAATAGCAAGAGAGAGAGGTAGATAGAGAGAGCAAATGGGTGTGTGTGAGAGAGAGAGAGAGAGAGTGTGTGTGTGTGTGTGTGTGTGTGTGTGTGTGTGTGTGTGTGTGTGTGTGTGTGTGTGTGTGTGTGTGTGTGTGTGTGTGTGTGTGTGAGAGTGCTGTACCTTATGTATGTGTGGGTCTGGGCAGCGTGTGGTGATGGAGTGGCACTGGTCCCGCTGCTGACAGCTGTTCTCACACCAGACACACATGTGGCCCTGCATCTGACGGCCCAAACACTGAGAGCAGTCGCTGTCACCCGCACTGCAGCTGTACACCTCCACTGCACACACACACACACACACACACACACACACACACACACACACACACACACACACACACACATTGTTACACATCTGTCCTCTGAAGTCTGAACCCTTGCTTTATCCCGGGTCACACGTGACATCCAGCCAGTGTCAAGCAAGGCCGCCAGCGAGTGCAGTGTTGTACTAGAGCACATGACAGCTTCACGTCTGTGTATTTGATCATATCTGTGTTAAAACACGACAGCTGCTGCTCACTGGATTATTCACTGTACACCCATAAACAACAGGGTTCTTGATGTGGGAAGTGAGCAGCAAACACAAACATGAGAATGCTTCAACCATTAATGAACAAGAACTGGTTGTGCTGAAATTTCTCTTTGAATTAAATGTAATTATTAAGTGTAAATATTAAATGTAAATTTTTCATGAGCTCAAGTTTACTAGTGAAGACGAAGGTGGTTAAAATTATGAAAAACTATCTAAAATGTAAAATCAGTACCAAAATACATACATTCCCTCACAGACCAACATGATGTAGAAATAATATTCACTCAAAAAATTTTTGTATGTGTGTGTGTCAAATTAACACATTAAATTAAACCTCAAATTTTGAAATAGAATGACTTGTAAAATGTATTACAATTTTTTTTTTTATTCCAAAAGAAAACAAATCTTTCTTTATTTCATTATATTTCTAAAAATCATTATGATCCACATTCAGATTTTTTGCTTAAAATCTTTATGTTGATTAAGAAGTTGTTCATATTCATATTTTGCAGATGAATTTGTACACAGAAATGAGCTAAATCTGACAGAATCTCCCAAAACCTTCTTTTGGGGATATAATACTTTGTTAATGGACGGATGGATGGATGAACAGGTTCTGTATGCTGGTAGGTGAAGGGGTGTAACGGTCCTCTGTAAAATAATCTCCGCCCATGGCTTCTATCTGTTTAAAAACCATAGAATGGAATATGCCCATTCAGACAACTGAGCTGTGAGTGTGTGTGTGTGTGTGTTTACTGAGCTAAACCTGACAAAATCCCCAACCCCCCCCCCGTGTGTGTGTGTGTGTGTGTGTTTACTGAGCTAAACCTGACAAAATCCCCAACCCCCCCCTGTGTGTGTGTGTGTTTGTTATGAGTCAGTGTGAGCAGAAGACAGTCTGATGGTGATGAAGCACATGCTCAGCATTAAATTAATATGATTACTGCACAGATTTCACACACTTCCTCAAGGACACCAGTGAACCTTCTGTTATCAGACTGTGTGTGTGTGTGTGTGTGTGTGTGTGTGATGATACCTCTCATGGGCTTTGGACTGTCTATATATGTGTTGGTTCCTCTTCTCCGCAGATTCAGATTGAATATCTTGCTCCACACTGTAGATATGAGCTGCAGAACCACATGAAGCACTTTTATCCATCAGTAAATCGAAGATTTGAGTTACAGTTACAAACACTTAAAAGTTAAGATGAAACCCACTGTATGATCATACTGATGTATTTGAGAGTGAAACGAGACATTCAGACTGGAGTTGATGCATTAGTGTGTGGTGGGACCGCCTGTCAATCAAACGTGTTTCGGATGTGTTGGATGAACTTACGGTCACTCCACTGCAGGTCACCGACAGCCCGTCCTGCCACTGTGCTCTGTCGAGCTGCCCGTCGCTGAAGACACAGTCCAGCTCAGTGCCCTACACACACACACACACACACAGAGCATGACGAGCAGAGCCACAGCTATGTCCAATCCCATCAGGCTGAAGGCATGTTCAGACAACATCACAAGACCATCAGACAGACAAAAGATCTCTGTGCATCTCTCAGTGATACCATGCAAACCCCCCGAACCACACACAGTCACATCACACTCCTGATAGTATCCTCCTTCTCTCTAGGAGGATTCCCACACTCAACCAGTGCTGAGAACATGCTCATAACACAGAGACATCATGATGAAGACCAGCACACATAAACGTGTGTGAAGCCATCTGGAAGTCATAATACAGACCCACACGGAGAGGAAGTGCTTCGAGGCCTTCATTATCCACAGTACAACAGTAGAAGGAGTCTGCGTCTGTGTGAGCTTGCTGAGCACCCTCAGACGAAATCAAAAGCACCATCACTTAAAGCTCTATTCATGGCATTTTACTGAATATTTGGCAAACTATGCAGTGCAGTATGGTTTGGGCTCATGTGTTTGCAGCGTTGAGCAATGTAGCCAATCATGGACATATCCGTTGATTTCTTAAATCAGAGACGTTTAAGTTAGAATCCTCTCACTGGGTTTTTGCTCTGGCGAATCATCTCATTAAAACAAAGTCTTTATGCTAATAATGAGGATTAATTTATTGATAATAATGTATCGTTGTGAGATCGGGATGAACTGTGATGAATGCCAGCTCTTTAGTGATTATGAATGGAACACTCTTTGCACCACAGTAACAGATACCAATATATACATATAGTTACAGCACCCTCACTAATTTAAGAAGCACCCTCAGTGATTTGATTGTGGAGCCGGGCCTGCTGTCAGAGCCTCTTGAAGTCTACGACACAGCATGAGCTCCAGCAGTTAGCCGTTAGCTTCAGCTAGCTTAATAAAGCCTGTGTTCTGCTGGATGTGGCTGCTGCATGTCTGTGAAAAGTAGCTACATTACTCTTCAGTTTGCAGAAGAGCACATCTCAGTGATTCTACCTCATTTCTGGTCCACAGAAGACCTCAAAGTTTGAGATGGCAGGCTCATTACCACAGAAAATAACATAATCATCGCTCCGTTTGTAAGGATCAGCAGAAAACACTCGTCCAGTGGAAGTCAGCATGTTTTTTTGGATTGCGTTGCAGATGTTGTGTATTCCAGACTTTACAAACAGCATCCACTAACCCTGACCCTAGCAGCATGATATTTTATACTGACAGCAGCCAAGAGTGTGAATAGTGACTAAAGAGGGTCAAAAGAGCTGTGCAAACCAAAGCCCATCAATACTGAGACAGAGCCCTGACAGGAGCCGTGTCCCCAGACCACAGATGTGTGTGTGTGTGTGTGTGTGTGTGTGTGTGTGTACAGACACTAGGGTCCTACATGCTCTATGTTCTCGAGCTCCAGGGAGTAGACACGAGTGCTTCCAGACGGCAGTGGAGGAACATCATAGGCCACCATCCTGGGACAGGACGAGGAATTCTGGGACAGAAACAAAAGGCAAGAACAAATGAGAAAAAACTGCAAAAACAACAGTGAACAGAGAACCATGAATGCGAACAGTCTCCTGTGTGTGTGTGTGTGTGTGTGTGAGGGAAAATGTCAACAAAAGAGGAAGGGTGGGCACACAGTTATTTATGGCTATACAAGCACAATCACACCACATTCTGCCCTCACTGTTTTTATGGAAAGATGGAGTGTTAGCACATGGGAAAAAGAAAACAATTTTTTTTTTGGCATGTTGACCAAAAAGTCTCTTGAATTGCAACATATTTTTCCCAGAAGTCTGTTTTTACGCTGCACAATTCAGTGATGCATGTTATTTTCAAGATAACAATGAGAGAGAAGTGCAGTTTTTTTAAGTCATTTTGAAATTATACTTTTGTACCGTATAAACAAACTTTTACATTTTTCCTGTCTCCAGACTTCCTCTCCTCTCCTCTCCATGACTATTAAAGCTGAAACTAAATGGCTTTGTGTTATATTATTATATTATCTTTCATATATAGTTACATAGCAGCATGTTTCTACATCTGTTATACCACAGTAGATACATAAAGCATTGCTTCCTGTGGATATACACACACACACATATATATATATGTGTGTGTGTGTGTGTGTATGTATATCCACAGGAAGCAATGCTTTATGTATCTACTGTGGTATAACTACAGTTGTTACTGATATGAATAATATGAAAACACAGAGAGGGGGTAGAAAGCACTCAAGTCTATTAACTGAACAAACTCGCTGCAAGTACATGAATGTAAGCACTTCTACAAAATAATGTATTTGTTGTGTGTTGTGGCATTCTGAAGTGCATCACAATACAGTTCACACATAATGCAGTGGAATGCTGTGCTCTCAGTGTCTCAGCAGTTGTGTGTTATGGTGGGTGTTACAGTAAATCATCTGCTTCTTCTGCCAGTTCTCTATTTCAGGGCAATTACTGGAACAGTCTGAACTAGGCTTGTGGAGCACATTTGTTCTATAAATTAGTTAAATGGTCTAAATGAATTTAAATGTGCAGTTTAATGAAGTTGCTTTGCCCTACTTATGTCTTTATTATGCCTTAAATTAGGAGAACCATTTATGTAAGTATTTATTTTTTTAGTTAAGGATTTTGCACCACTTGTAATCATTTAGAGGAGGAATTATTAAGACAACAAAAAGAGAACTGCAATAATCAAAGCAAAAGGAAATAAAAAGATGTATGATCATCTCCATTTCTAATGTGGATGTTTATCAGTTTCTCAACTGATAAAAACAAGTATGAACGAGAGAATTAACATGCTGATCGAGACTCAAAGCCTGCCCATAAAAACACACATGCAGTTAAGAATAGAGAGTCATTTCACGTGGATTAATAAACTAAATATATAAGCTAAATATATAATTGAATGTCATCTGCATAACAATGACAACAAACACCATGAAATGTACTTATTAATCACTCAAAATGCAGCAAATCTAAAGCAAAAAGCAATGGAGCCAAAACAGAACCCTGGGGAACACCACAGGACAGAAATGCTGCTGATTCGGACTGAAAAAGACCTGTCTGAAAAGAATGAAGAGAACCACTTCTAGGCTGTTCCAGAGATACCAACACATTGTTTGAGCCTCTCAACTATTAGACAATGATCAACAGTATCAAAAGGAGCTAAAAGATCTAACAGAACCAGCCTTTCCAGAACCAACCTTAAGACATTTAAAACTCTAAGAGGAGCCGTTTTAGTACGAACCAATGGAAAAAAAGCCTGAAATTTAGCAAACATATTATGATTATCTAAGACAGCTGTAAGGCGATCATTAATAGTGTGAATGGGGGGATATGGACTGACGGCCAGTGTTTTCAGTAAGGGGATTGAAATGACTGGTTTCAGTCAGGTGAAATATTCAGCTCTGCACCGTCAGATCATGTGAACCGTCAGCTGTCTCAGATGCAGAGTTCCTCTTTCCTCAGAATGAATCCTGCATGTCTTACACAATCTGTTTCAGTCTTGAAAACAAAGCTCTGTTGTGAAAAAGAAAATCAACCCAATATGGTGGATGGAGTGAGAGAAAATGCAGGTAGGGAGAGGACTGATTTAGAAATCTCGTTCATTATCTTATACACAGAGGAGTCTAATGCCTCTGTTTCTCCATCATTTGCACACTGAAATCAGTAACATGAGAAATCACTGAAATCAGTGTCAAGAGCATTGTCACTTTCAGTTTTTAGTTTTGAGTTTGTCTAAACTCAAATAACAGTGACTAGATTTACTGACTGTTACTCTGGGTTTCATTCATTGTTCTGGTGACTTTGTTTTTGTACATTTGTATAGGAAATATGGTGCACCTTTCTCTTGCTCTCTGATTATTATTTCCCTGAGTCTGTTGCAGTGCATGCTGGGATTGTATTCTCCGCTAAGGACACATTATTAATCTGTCATGTCTGTGATGAGGTGTGGCTGGGCTGCTCTCTAGGGTTTGGACAGAGGATCAATCTATAGTGCTTTCTGTGTACTATAACAATGTAAGGATCCTTCCGTCTAATCTGAGGTTTTAAATCATATTTAATATTTGACTTGGTTTGAACCCAGTGTATGGAGCTATATAACTCTGAGCGCCGCTCACCTCCAGAAGAGCATACGTTGTGTTGTCCTTGCTGGAAACACACTCACTGAGCTTCGGGTCCCAGTAACAGCGCCACGCAGCACTCAAACAGCTCGTGCACCTACAGGACGACAAAAGACTGGTCAGAAACATTCTCATCCTCACCGAGGGTCAGGGACCGACTGAACGCTGATGCTTTACTCATGGGGGTCAAGAACTAGTGAACTTGGACAATATTTATCATGAAATATGCAACATGGCTTTTGCTGAAAAGTGGCATTCTGAACATCATTTGTTATCAGTCACTACGGCACATTTCTCAGTTCTTCCTCCGAATCCTCAGACTGGATTCTGATTGGCTGTCTGTTTTCATCATTCATCAGATCTGTGGAGTTTTGCTGTTTTTGTGTTTCTGATTGAGAAATGGATGTGTTCAGCTTCATAGATGCTGTTGTGCTCATTGAAAGAATAAACTGAGAAATGGATCCTAGTCTGTGTTCTTACGGCAGTGCTTCTTGAACTTTTTTTAGGTCACACCCTCTGTTAACCCTTTAAAGATATCTGCCGAGCGTCCCACACTGAGACGCTGTGGAAAAGACCAGATAACTGAAGAACAGAAAGGTACACAGATTGTGTGTGTGTGTGTGTGTGTGAGAGAGACATGCTGACTAACAGATGAGAGAGTGCTGTGTGTCTGCAGGAGGAGCAGAGGAGCTTCATCCTCACAAACACAGATGAGCATCAGCGGAGCCACACAATTAGCCAGGCATTCATTACACCGCTATCACTGACAGAGAGGAGGTGTGTGTGTGTGTTTAAGATAAACTCCAGCGCTGCTCTGTGTGTGTGTGAGTGTGTGTGAGAGTGTGCGGGGTGTTTCTGCGGTCTCCTATCTCTCCTGCTGGAGTGACTGATGTCTGATTGAGAGTCTCTCTGGGGGGCCGACAGTGTGTGTGTGTGTGAGAGAGAGTAACCAGACACCTCAAACACACTTATCACAAACACTCTTATC
>NW_020525211.1:0-7500 GCF_003368295.1 Carassius auratus | reverse complement strand
TGCAGTATGAAATTTTCCTCTGAAAGAGCTACTATCATGAGAACAATGAGCATGAGTCCAATAAATGTGACAAATGAGTGAAGTAGAGAAGTGCACTTCTTCAACTGAGCATTTCACCCAGTGACCTTTGATTTAAATTCCGGACATTCAGGATAACTGCTGAATAAAGTTAAACACCACAGGAAATCCTGCCAAAGACATCTAAAGCTCAGAAAACTGCAGCTAGATGGTATGTATGTATGGTTTAATGAGCAAATTTGCACCTTAAAGAGAGCAGCCTGGCAAATGGAGTGCAGCTGGAGGAAAGCAAGACTAGAGGTATTTCATATTGCATGGAAGGAAAGTACCCTATCATACAGAAAGATCTGTTAGATCTGATTACTTTTAATCTCTATTAGAAAAAAAACAAACATAACCCCAGGTATTTATTCAATTCAGTGGCTATATTAACAAAAAATAAAGCACCAACAGGCATTAACATTCCCCAACACCACAGCTGTAATGACTTTATGAACTACTTTACTTCTAAAATCGATACTATTAGAGATAAAATTGCAACCATTCAGCCGTCAGCTAGAGTATCACATCAGACAGTGCACTATAGACCCCCTGAGGAACAGTTCCACTCATTCTCTACTATAGGAGAGGAAGAATTGTATAAACTTGTTAAATCATTGTAGCAGAAATGAGTCGAATCAGACAAATCAAAGAGTCTATCAGAGCTGTGTGCATTGAAACGAGAGCCGAATTCCTCAGGAAGTCATAAATCAGTTCGAGTGCCACAAGAACCAAGCAAGATAACCAACCAACCAACTTGTTCACACAACAGCTTTCAACATTAACACCAATATAACAATTATTGACAATTTTAATTAGAAGAAGAGATTGTCAAATTTATTGTTCGTGATTGGAATGCAACGCTGGACATCACATGTAAACCCAGGAGATCAAGTTAAATACTTGCATTGACTCCCCCCCCCCCCCAGCCAGTGAAACCAGACTGAAATTCCTAAGGGGGAAGGGCTTTAAACCTTTGTCTTCACAGAAAAGTCCCTTTGCCAGAGAATGGCAAAGAAACTGCTTTTTATACATTATATATGGACCAGAATGAACTCAAAAAAGACTTATGAATGAATCATTCCATTGCTTTAACTCCATATTCATTTACGTGTAACCCACACATTTGACTATCATGTATAATCACTTATTGTGTATGTCTTTTGATAACTATAGGATACCTAGTCATGTCTAGTATTCAAATAATCGCATTTTCTTGCTTGATATTGTCCTGACAATCATTTATTTGTAAAATATATCATAATCATGTTATAGGAATCATGTCCAAAATTAGACCCTGTGAGGCAAGAACCACATGCTTGGTAAGATAAACAATGATTTATGATACCCCAGACCCCAGGACCATATCTGATTGGTCAAGGCAACATTTGAGGGGTGGCCAACAAGGAAGTTTAAAAACTTTGGACACGATTAAATTTTTGGTTTTTAGTTCTAGTCTAGCTGCTGCTATTAGCCATGTCGGCTTTTAGTCTAGCATTGCTTGTGCTATCAGTCATGCGGGCTTTTAGTCTGCTTTTAGTTCTAGTCTAGCTGCTGCTATTAGCCATGTCGGCTTTTAGTTCCAGCCTTGCTCGTGCTATCAGTCATGCCTGCTCTTAGCTTTTAGCTTGTAGCTTTGCTACCTAGCTTTAGCTATAAGCATCTAGCCATGCGGTTAGTCGTCATTGTTCTTTGAGCGCGGTTCCAGCGTGCCTGCCTACTGCTTCTATGCCACAATGAGAAAGAACACAACCTAGTCTCGTCAAACTTTATTTCTTTTCTTTTCCGTTTGAGTTTCGTGTTCTGAGTTAAGTTTTGTAACGTCGAGTCTCCGACGCCTGACCTCGGATGCCCGTTCAACTTCAACCAGCGCACACGACTCTGCACTTTCAGTCAACGCCCAACAACCACGGGCTTCCCAAGACGTCACAGCCAACTGAACTTCCAGCCAATCAGCGACACCGGGAAACCCCTTTCAACTGGAGTCCCTTTCACAGCAAACGAAGGCAACGTATTCCCAGATATTTGTTGTGCTGGTGTATCTAATATAATTTTAACCCCATTGAGGAACTCAATGCGAGCGCTAATTACGTGATTGATGGTTGTTCATGTCTATGCAATTTAACGTATTGCTGTTAACTTGGGATTCCATATTTCAATTCTCTTAAACTCATCTTTCCCTAACTTTCGACCTTCCTGCAACTTGTGTGAATGTGTGTGTGCGTGCGTTTATGTGTTAGATTAGTTTATATGTCTTAGATTTATCTAATAAAGCCTTATTCATATTGAAAAGAGAAGTATCTTGTGTTTTGTGCTTACAAGTTAATGTCTTAAACTGCCGATCTTGTTACTGTGCTAATTGATAGTGTTTTCACTATAGTTTGGATATTAGTATCCAGCGCAGATTTGATGTTAAACGGCTCGTTCACTGAACCGCAGGCGCGTCTCCGTGAACAGCCGTGAAACAGTGATTCTGTTCAAATTCCCTTTAAAATCTTAAATGATTCCCTTTGAGCTAAATTGACCTGTTTCCCTTACATTTATAATGGTGGAGAAAATGCGGGCAGTTTAATCTAAATTGTGAGCATAAACCAAGTTATTTAATCTTTGATTTTGCTAAAGGAATGAAAGATGAGAAGCTAGCGAGACGTAAGTGTGTTTGTGTGACGCGTGACGTAAGCAGCGCGCGCCTCCCCGCTTGAATGAAAGGAGCTAGAGGAGACTTTAACTCGAGTCCGTCTCCCCGTTGTTAACAGCAGTAAGTGAACTTAAAAGTAAACATCTGAGAACGTACAATAAGGTAGAAATTGAGCGTGTTCCTCATTTGTGTAATGCCTTGTTTTATAGCTGATTTGATTTCACTGCGTGTTCCAGTGTCTCAAACGCTATCTCAGTCACTGTTTGCTGAACGGAGCTAAACTGTTAGTGTTTCAAAAGGGATATAAATCGGTGAATAAAGAATAGTTTTGAGCGGGTTCCTCAATCTATTTATCAAAGTCCCCGTATTCATATTTCATATAGTTTGATTGCCAGTGCGTGTTCCACTGCCGAATCAAATTTGATATTCGACTCCCCTAAGTTAACGTTAAACATTAGAGAACAATGTTTGCCCATTTGTATCCGTTCACAAAGTGAATGCAATCTCGCGTAACACTGCGTGTGTCCGATAGTAATTTGAATGGGAGTGTTTTAAAAGCTTGATCAAGTAAATTTTAACTGTGTACCAACAGCGAAGGAAAACTTTTATGTTTGTGTCCAGAAAAACTGGCACGGAGATTCAAATTGCTGAGATTGATATAACTGTGTTCCCTTAACTACAGCAGGAAGCTGCTATTTGAATTAAGATAAATTTAACTCTATACAAACTGAGAGTTTAAGTGCCATATCGCAAAACCAACTGAAAGGCGGTGTTGTTATTTGTACAGTGTTGAAATGAGCCGACATTTCATGTAACATGCTTAACTGTATTTGCAACAATGCAACGATTCATGTGCTAATCCACTAGAATGTGTTTTGGTTGCCATAGTGACGACCGTGACCCGGAAGCCTAACGTACTTCCGGAGCAACTCTGAACTGTGCACGCGCAGCGCACAAACTCCGCGGTGTCGCTAAGCTAACGAAACCATTGCATTTACATTGAAGTCTATACTAAAGCCACTAGCCTCAAAGGTTAGCCGTTAGCATTACCATCCAGTGGTAGAATAATGTGTGTTTGGGCAACGCTGACGTGATTTAACCATTTTAAACATCTTAACTAACACTTGTTAGTCCATTTCTTTTTATCGCTCTCTTTTCTCACTAGACCACTTATTTTCATTTTACTAGAAAGGGAAATACTGACTCACAATTATTAATTGTCAAATTGAAATTTAATTGAAACATTAAATTTATTTGGAAGCGTTTAAAATTTTCCCTATCAGATCATTTCATATGATCTTTTATTTCTAGTATTCTCTTTTGTGTCTAATTATTTTAGGAATGAATAAGCCTTGAACTTTGGAAGTTTAAGTAAATTTATTCTTCCTAATTTATTTATTACCCATCTGAATATATGCTATTCAGACCTTTAATTATTTGAATGCGTTTTACCCCTCTTCCTATTTTGGTTATACACTTAACCACTATTGTTTTACTTATTTCCTCTTTTTAATTTCATTTTTGCATATTTTGCCCATTTATTAATTTTTTTTAATTTTACTTTTTCTTACCATTTCTTTACTTTGTGTATCCTAGCCTGGGAACGACAAACCTGAGCCCTAAAAGGAGACATTGTTATCCCTCACTACGAGTTCAAATAAATTAGAAAGACAACTCTCTTTCACTTAAAGTTTATTTTGTTTGATTAGTTGTGCAGCAACTAACACAACGCTCTCCTTGTAGTTGAGATAACCGCTACTGAGACTTACCATCTCCGTCCTCTCTCTCCTTTACTTTCCTCTTCTCTTTTTACATTTGTAGGACATGTAAGAACCATCAATCAATTCTAAGTGAAGTAAATACACAATCGTGCCAAAGACGACGAATCATCCTTATGAATTTGATTGTAATCATCCTCTCATTTGTTCTTCCTAACCTCCCTACATTTGGAAACGCAATCCAAGTTTTAGCATCTCATCCAACGTTGCGATCAATTTAATAGAGATATGTGTTGAGCAACTGTCGCCTCGCTGACTCCCTGGTGAGCGGTCCAACTGAAAGGTGTACGGTGTCAATCCTGTCAGACTAAGAAAAAGAGATATCAGAATTATTATTGTATTCTTTTGTCCAAAGCAAGAAATATAATAATATTGTTTATGTTTTTGATAACATTTAATTGGAAAAAAATAATTTTCCTAATTTGAAAAACAGAAATTTTGCTTGTCAGTTGAATTTGTTTTTCACCTCTGTCTCTCTTTTCATCTTCCTCATTAGAGTGACAAAGTCTTCGCATCTCTAGTCTACTTAGACACCCTGAGACCAACACAGTCATCACCACATTTCACTAGTAGTTCACAATCACTGATACAACACTTAGTTGTCCCACCACACATAGGCTTTTACTCCACACAGATCTGTGTCAGTCTCTCTTCTTCCCAGCGTGCCAACATGCCGCAGACTGCAGACCCCATTTCCCATGGGGAAGATGTGAACATTTGGCTGAGAGGCATAACAGACAGCCTCACTCCAAAGACATTTGAACTGTTATTATTTTTAATAATAATCCTAATCCTGAGAAGATTCCTGACACAAGATTCAAGCCAGAACAACAACCACGAGGAGCTAGTCAAGATCACGAGCTCACTAAGCTATGCCTTTACAACCCAGCTGAAACTGAGCGACAAGCACATCACCCACCTTCAAGAGGAGCTGACACGTGCTCAACGTCGCATAGACAAGCTGGAAGTGAAAGTTCAAAATCAACTCAAAGCACCCAGCGAGAGGGAGCAGGAAACAACGGAACAAGTTATGAAGCTCCTAGCAGCCCTGGCAGCAGCTCAGCTCGACCAGCAACATACAACGGCTGCTCAGAAAGACCTGGTAAACAGACTCCAGTATGCCGAACAGCTACTAGAGAAAGCCAAGATAGACATCAGAAACAAGAACTCTGAAATCAGTGCTTTGAAAGACCACCTTGAAAGGTACAGAACTGAAATGGACAATCTGACCCAACAACTAGACGGTACCAACGATGAGCTCTACATGGTCAGAAAAGAACTCCAAAATGCTTACAAGCACAAACTAGAGCCAAGAAAAGAGAAACATCTCTTAGCCTCATCACTGCTGAGCAGAGCAGAGTCCCACGTCCAAGAACTGGCATACGACGAAAGGAGCGAAGGGCCACAACCCAAAACCTCACCTGCCTTCGCCACACAACCCTTTCCTGCCAACGAAAGAAAACCTCCCGTCCAAGGCCTTGAAGCTGCACACGGGATGACCATCAAAGACCTCAACAAGCTGTCTAAAAACATCAGCAGGTTCAACCCGAACTCCACAGAAAGCCCCGACATCCAAGCTTACCTGCGAGATATCGAATTTCACCTGGAAGTGAGACCTCATGTGACTGACAGAGACTGGTTATACCTCCTTAGAGCCACGTCCAGCTCCGAGGTACGAAACTTTCTAGATCGACAGCCCAGTCAAACCAAGTCAAACTACCAGCGACTTCGTGAGGTCCTGATTAAAGAGTTTACAGACCCAGAGTCTGAACACGGACTGTTAACTGCCTTGGAAACCAAACAAGGTCGTCAAGAGACTCCACAAGCTTACTACAACCGACTCCGACAAGCCTACTTTGGTGCACACAACAACTCTGACCTTGAAGAGGATGTGAACTTCAAAAGCCTCTTCCTAAGAAATCTGCACCCTGGAGTCAGTCACCATCTAGGTGTCATGGCCTGTCCAAACTCCATGACCATCCAACAGTTGCGTGACCTAACACAGAAGGCCTATAACAAGCAGAAGTTGGCCTCAAAGAAAGGTAACAAAACATCCACACTCTTGAACTCTGTCAACAAAGACTCAAGCCTTGCACTGGACGACACCCAGTGGCATCACAACACCAGAGTCTTCCATCAAGAGCACAGAGAACGTGACGCCCATATCCACGACCGCTTTCAGCCCAACTGCTGGAAAAATCCATGGGACCAGCCACGCTTCTCAAGAAACCAAAAGGATAACATCTGGAAACCTAACCAGATATCCAAAGGTGATCAGCTGACTCATCCAAGAGCAACTCGTGTGGGTAAGCGACAACAAAACCCACCTCAGCACCACTCAGACATGCACAGTGCTGAGTATGCACAAGAACATGACCGCTTACCATTAGAAGACACGGAACAAGTCATGGAACAACTAAGAGAGTTCCTTCAAGACAATTTATATGCAGGTGACCACAAAGTTGAGTCATGCTCGCTGTGACCAACGACAGAACGGAAGGCCGGTGATCACCTGGTGCACCGCATCAGAGATGACAAGCACCTGTTCAACAACAACCCAGAATGAACAAGTCTTTAACGGCCAACTGTTGATGAAAAATCTGAGGTACTAAAGGACATCACCTCAGTCACTAACAAACTGTCAAATGAACTCCAACTCCAAGTTCCAAATTCCCTGTCTGTGCAACAGCAACCACCAGAGCACAGAAGGTCAGAAAGTCTGCTACAGCCAGAAGGCATCATAAGAAGAATGCAACATAGGAGACAAGTTTTGCAACTCAGCTTCACACAGCCATGCCAAACTGCCTCCGACTGTCTGCCAAAGAACTTCCTGCCTTGCTGGACTGACCCTCATTAGACCATGGACACGCCCTCATCCAAGCCAAGGATGCAGAGAGCCAGTCTTCAGTGACATGCTAGGAAAAGGGGGAGACAACACAGACTTGAACAGATCTGACCACACATGCACTTCACCATTAACACACAACATTACCTACACCCAGAGGTAAACACATCTACTGATAACAA